>NC_133751.1:23761803-23906803 GCF_036562045.2 Rhinolophus sinicus
TTTTCCCTTGAGATAAAATTGATAGTTTCTGCTGCTGTGGCAGCTGTCAAATGGAAAGAAAGTTAGGGACTCTGAGATTATTGTGGCTGAAAATAGTTTTTTTTTTTTTTTTTTTTCTCCTGTTAAATACTGAGAGTTATTAATCAAAGAATCAATGCATTTGGAATAAATAAAACGGTCTGTATCGTTGAAACTGAATGTATAATAGAGTTAGGTCTCGAATGGGCAAGAACAGGTATACTATAATGATGAGCACGTCCGCCTTTGACTTTTAAAATTTTGTAATAAGTCATAGTTTTCCTCGTATTTTTTAAACCCGTCCCCAAAAGGAACACATAATTCTTAGGAACCTTTTGAAATGATAATATATATAAAATTAAAATAAAATTAATTCAAATTTATATTTGGTCCTTCACGTTCCATGCTTTAATGTATAGATTCACATCACATGGAAGATTCTTGGAAAAGAAGAGAGAAAATTGTGAGATCCAAGGACCGCTGTGAACATATGAGTTTCTCATTTTGACAATAGCTTTATTAGATATACATGAATGGATGGAATAATAACAGTAGCAAACAATAGTAAATGAAATATTTGAATTTAGAAATCCTCTATTACTCTTTAAAATACGCTCTCATATTTAAAAAACACAGTATATTTTAAATTCTAAAGTGCAAGAATGCTGATCTTGTAAATGAAGCAAAAGTAATCATCAGAGCATATTCCTTGGATCAGAATGGAGAATAAGTTTCATATTTCTTTGAATATTGGGCAGTGTTTTCATGAAAATACTGTATAATGATACACAGTATATAATGATAGGTCTATAACTTTATCCTTGATTCCTCCATAAGCAGGACCAATTCATTCATTCATTCATTCATTCATTCATTCATAAATTCATTCATTCATAAATTCATTCATTCATTTAAAAAATTATTGAACATTAAGGATAAAAGACTAAGAATGATCCCTGTGTTACTGAGACCAACTGAAATGCTACTTACTAAGATATCAGGCTTTGAGAATGTGCAATATGCATTTTCAATCCGTATTTCAAGGATTTTTCTTAAGAATGTAAAACAAGTTTCTGTTGATAGGAAGGGCATGTTCAGTTCAGAATAAGAGAGCACCCATGAGTTAAAAAATAACCAGGCACTATCTTACCTTTAACTTATTTCCAGGTTCCTTTCAAAGGAAGGGTTACATAGTCAAGACGTGAAAGGTCAATGCCAAATTTGGGGAATTTTCTCCCTATGGCATCCTATTCACTGCTCCAGAGTTGTCGTCAATCACTTCTCAATTCAGCCACTCTCTCAAATTAAAGAGTTTTCATTATTGAGAATTCTCAAGGCAATATTTCACAGGAAATTACCAAACAAATCACCGAAATCTTTGAGTGATGAAACTACTGTAAAAGTTAAATACTCCTCAAACTACTTCTATGTAAAAGGTTGAGTCTTAAGATTTTAAAACAGAAAGATAGGCTGAGGCCAAAGAAAGAAATTGTTCAGTGTGATTTTGACAGTGTTAAAGAAGAACTTTGAAACAGAATTTTCCAGCTACCAATTAATATTGCAGAATTGAGATATTTGAGTAAGTGAAGTATGGCAGAATTTTCTCGTTTCAGCTTTGGTATCTGATGTTATCTAAATGCAATTGGTCTCAGGCAATAGATTCTCTATTGTTAGAGACGGTCTTGTTACAAGTCAGATTGATTTGTGATCCTTCCAAAGGCGTTTATAATCTTAATTTTTCATCATTCACATTACATTGTCGTCGCTGCCACATTGCAAAGACAAGTGATCCAAATCCCCAACTCCTAAAATGGTTGATATGCTCAGGGAAGTTGAACAAATCCTCTGAGGTCTGGCTAATTAGTCAATTCTACTTATCTCAGAAACTGAAATCTTAAGAAAATCTGACACTCTTTGAAAGTTTGAGTTTGGAAATTTCAATGCAACCGGTATCATGTGATACCAGGAGTTACTGTGTGGAATATAATCAGTGTTGTGAAATTGCAGCATTCAGGTTATAGGGAAATAAACAGCCCAATATGCATCAAGGGAGTAGTGGAGCTTGTTAATGAAAGCCTACATAGCAGGGACTACAGAATGGTTGATAGCAATGTAGCTGTTTGTCTCTGTTTTTCAATTTAAAAATTTTTTAAAAAATCATCTCTGTTTACATTTCGGAGAAAGAGGGTTATATAAAGAGATGTGGACATGGATATGTGCTACCCAGATCACCCCTAAGGAAGCGCTTTCTGTCTCAGCAGACAGCCTCCAGGTGTCAGCTGCCTCAGGATTTGACCCATCTGCAGAGAGCCAACTTGCTCAAGTACATGTTTTTCCCAGGCAGGACATGGCCCATGACTGATCAAAATAGGGGTTAAAGGCTTATTTCTATCCAATGTGGGTCATCTCTGATGCTGGGCCATATACACTCCTGAGCTCTCCATAAGGACGTCTCCTTCTGCCCCATCATGCTTCCTTCTCCTCCCTTCCAAAGATGTTGATGCTTAATTAACACAGTGTTTGCCAAGTTCAATCTTAGAATCTGCTTCTAGAAAATCAGACCCTCAACAAAAGATAAAATTGCATTTTCAAATGTATATATACTATCCCGTGTTAGTTTGGAAGGATTATGAAAGACACACACCTATACACAATTAAGAGAGAATGTTATCAAACATAAGTTGCTTAGTCCTACATCAACCCCTCAGTCAAACTATACAGGCAAATCAGACATGGTTGACACCTTCCTACCTTTCTTGTAGCACCTCCTCTTCTACCGTAAAAACTGCCAATTTAAACGGCATTTAAGCAATACTTTAAAAGTATTGTTTAAGTATTGTTAAAATATTGTTTAGATTGCCAATTTAAACAATATTTTTAAGAGAATTCAATGAAAAAGAATCAAAGCAGCTGAAAAAATATTGTAATGAGAAAGCCTTGGAAGAAATATAGAAGATTCTAAGAATGTAAAAGGGATTGCAGAAAATAGTTCCATTAAATCAAGCAAAATACACATCATTTTGATGTGAATGATCTATTGAGAATCATGTTTTGGGGTGAGAAATTCCATAAACATTATTTAATTGGTGCCTAAAATGATTAGGGCCTGCTAAGAAGAGTGTTATGACTAAGTGTGAGGAAGAGGCTTCTGCTCTCAGATACAGGATGAAATAAGAAACATGTTAATTACCTTTTGAATGCTCGGGGGGCGGGGGGGAGAGAGAGAGAGAGAGAGATGTATCTGAGAGAGGCTATAAAAACGACTAACATTCTTCCAGTTAGGATTGGAGTTAAGTTTAAGACAACAGCATGAGCAGCGGGAAGGAAGGGCATTGCGTGCTTTCCCTTGGTCTCAGTGTCTCACTCATGAAAAACAATAATAGTTGCACAAGATTAGAGCTTTTCAAATGGCATCTCTTGTAACAACTCAGTAAGTAGTTCTTCATGGTCAACTTGCTGGAGGATAATCCTTGGAAGAAGGACCTACAATCTATAGCATATAATTGAACTTCTTGCAAATGTGCATAGGTTAAAATTTGTTTTCCTTTTCTTTGTAATATTCAGGCCTGTGCTTGCTCTTTCAAATAAAAATATATGAGTGAGCACTCTGCCACAGCACACATGTGCCAAGTCCAATTAAAGGTTAGCACAGGCTCAGGTGCCTCTGCTCTGCTGTAGTTGTGCAATAGAGAGTGAGTGGGTAGGATGCCAAGTCGTGATAATATCTTTTACAGGTTTTATCTGGATGTTTTGTAAGCTTCTTGTCTGACTTTTATTTTTGTGAAGGAGAATGTGAGCAGATGGCAGATGTTGTCGGGGTTTTAACCTTGAAATAAAAACATCCAACTACCTCCTAGTTCCATGGTCTAGATTAAATTGAAGACTATTCTTAGTGTGAGGCAAAGTGGCAAATGAGGATTACTATTTGCAACTACCTATCTTTCTGAAATTATGTAACTTTAGCAAAATACAAAAGTAAATGAGATGCCGTGGTTGACAGGACTGCAAATGTCACCCATAATATTCCACTTTTCAACTTTTTATGTTTAGCAAAACTGACTCACTGTTCTCAGTTAGTGATGTTGAAATTTAAAATGTATAAATTTGGTTATGTTCAGTATCTCTGTGCTAGAAAAACAACAATTCTGACTGTTTTAAATAATTGAAGCCCGAGGTATGGTTTTACTTGAAAAAAATTACTGATTTAAAAGTTGGAAACCTTTATGAGATCCTTTCCCAGTAGATAAGGTAACCATCTCTTCTTATTAAAAAAAAAAGATTCCCTATTCCTGTATCTGTGTTTGCAAGAAGTGAATAGATAGAAAATGGTCCCCATTATTATTGTGCATAACATAAAAACAGTAGAGTAAAGTAGCCTTTTGTTTTCACTACTAAAATCTTGGTAGAAAACAACAGTGCAATAATTATTATGGTTTATGAAGGAATATTAGTGAAGACCAACTTTTAGGCCTAAAACAGATAGAAATTTCAAAATATTTGGAAATTAAATGAGAATAACAGTAAGTTCAATAAACATTTGAAATTCTTAGGATTTCCAAAATAATGTTTCATATCTAAAGAAAAGTTTTGAATAGCTAGACTATAATAATATTTTTTCAATAGCTAATATTTGGACCAAAAGCAAAACATATTTTAAAATTAAAAAAAAAATCCCACTATGTTTCAGAGTAGAGCTGAGGAAACAGGACATGTAATAAAATCTACAGACAAGAATAATTAAATGTGATTACTACATTTTAGTACAATGTAGATAGCAATTTCCAGGAAGTGTGTTGAAAAAAGTATATGACAGAATAAATCATAAGATAATAGCTATAAGGAAATTGAGGTTAGGGAAATCAATAAAAAAACATCAATTTATAATGAGCAGTTTTCCTCCCTTGGGACAATTAGCCTTTTCAAAAAGAACCAGTGAAAGATGAATAACGGGAGAACTGGTGGAAGATGGGGAGAAAAATCTATCATATGTTTAATATGAAATCACGAAACACAACTGTAAGGTGTAAGCCCCAAATTCATGTATTTCTAAGTCTTGCTTTTAATAAATAAATCAAAATTATTCCCATTTTACAGATGATATCACTAAAGTCTAGAAAGGTTTCTGAGTGAAAAAAAAAGATAATGCAGTTTTTAATGTAGAACTTTCTACTTCTACTTCTAATTTGAATTTTATTTAGATAATTTATAGTCAAAATATGACTGCCAAGAGCCATTAAAAATACCAGGAAATTGTTTGCTTTATTGTTTTGTCAGCTGTCCCAAACATATTTAACTTAACATTAATTAAATGTCGTAAGATGTTCTTAGTGGTTATCTGCCATTTTGGAGGGCAGGGTGGGGAGGGTGGGAGAGCTCCATATGATCACTCCATCTTGCTGTGATTTCTCACTGTCCCCCCTTTATTGTGTGTGGTTTTAGTGGGCGCTGGTGACAGCCTCCCTCAGTGGCCATGCCAGACCTCTCCTCTCTGCCTGAATGCAAGGAAGTGGGGAACATCTCCTGGGTCTCTCCTGTTTATTAGTCAAAGCCTCTGGCCTCCCCTTACTCTCTGAATCTCCACAGTTTATCAACAAATTTCCATTACCTGAAGTTAGTCAAGGTCATTTTGTGAGGATTGCAACAAAGGACACTGAAAGTCACAATGTTTAATTGTAGAAAAGACAATGATTGTCTTTTCAACATAATATTAACCCTTGAAATGTGGAACCGTTTTTAGTGGTATTTTAACCCAGCCACATATTGTGAGAATGAAGAAGCAAAGGCTTAAAGAGTGTTATGGGCTAAACTGTGCTCTCTCAAAATTCATATGTTGAATCCCTAACCCTCAGTACTCGGAAACTGACTGTTTAAAGGGAAGTCCTTTAAAGAGGTAATTAAGTTAACATGGGCTTTGTACAGTGGGCTCTAATCCAATCTGAGTAGTATCCTTATCAAATGAAGAGATTAGCACAGAGTCAGAAACACCAGTGCATGCATGCGCAGGGAGGTGACCCTGTGAACACATGGAAAGAAGATATCTGCTGTAGACTGAATGTTTGTGTCCCCCCAAAACTCATGTTGAACACTAACCCCCAATGTGGTGGTATTTAGAGATGGGGCATTTGGGAGGTGATTAAGTCATGGAGTGGAGGTGAAGGGGATGAGTCCCATTGTAAAAGAAACTCCAGGGGGCTCCCTTGCCCACTGTCTACACGTGAGGACACAGACAAAAGACAGCCGTCTATGAACCAGGAGTGGCCCCTTGCCAGATACTAGATCTGATACTTGATCTTGGACTTCTCAGTCTCCAGGGCTGAGAGAAATGAATCTTTGCTGTTGAAGCCACCCAGTCTAGGGCATTTTTATTATAATAGCCTGAGCTTGACCATGGCAGTGTCCATCTACATACCAAAAAGAGAAGCTTCAGAAGAAACCAAACCTGCAGACATCTCGATCCTGATACTTCCAGGCTCCAGAGCTGTGACAAAGTCATTTCTGTTGTTTTCCTACTCAGTCTGTGGTATTTTGTTATGTTGGCCCCAACAAAGAAGTAATACAAAGAAGTCATATTGGTTGTCTAACTTATACTGGTAGCCATGGCAAAAGTTAGACCCAAATCCAAATCTAAGAAGCCCTAGTCTGGTGCGTATGCTGACTCATACATGCAGCAATAAACTTGGGTCATACCTATTATGAGAATTGCAATGTTATTTTGAGTGATATTTTGGTTAATAATGTGATTGACTAGCATGGAACTTAAAACTTCTGCTTATCCTTACCAGTCTCTAAAATGGCTCTAACGCTGAGAATGAATACAGGAATAGGACACATCACATTAATATTCACATGCAAACACACACGCAACTGTATTTCACATTTCCAGTTCACAGGAGTTAAACACATCTATTAAATTTGGATAGACATTTGTTTTTCAAGACCCAGAGTCCAGAGTATGATTCAGTGGGTCTTAAAGAGAGACTGCACTCATCTGTGATTTTAGAAATTTATTACATTCGAAACTTTTACCCGACAGCTTTACAGCTTCCGTCAAAATCCATAATTAATCTTTTTCTTAACTCATTTTGTAAATTAAATGCTAAGTTACCAAAGGAATAATGCTAAATATAAATACCAAAAATAAATAAATAAATAAAAGGAGGTAGGAAATGCAGCCTATCCTTAATTCAGTGGAAAATGAGGGTGAGTAAAAGCTTCTCTGGGGGAATGAATTGATTCGATTAACTGTCTTAGTTAAATTAATCCCATTAGAGAACCAAACACTAGCCAGTGCTCTGGAAAAAGTAACTTACTAAATGGCCCTCTGGTCTCCCAGCAATTAGTGTAATAGAGGTAGGTAAACACTTATCCCCTACAGTGTTTTATCCATTGTAGTTCAAAGGAAGCTCAATCAAAATATCCTTATTTTCTGTTCTGTCCTTGAAAGCAGCTCAATATCTGGGTTATTACTGTCCGATAAATTAGCCTCAGAAATTTATAAAAAAGAAATTTCCCTTAAAGGTATCTTCACAATTGAGTACATAACCTCATTTTGTTTCTTATTAAGTATCTTTCCCAAACTTCTATCATATAGTCCATCAGCAGAATGGGTATACTTGTATGAAGAAAAGCAGGACTTCTCTTCAAAGGACTAAGTGGAAAAGAGAAAGGTGGCCATGCAATACCTTGAAAATTTCTGCAGGAATTTTGAATTAATGAAGACTGGAACATAATGCCCTAGAAAACGAAAATGGGTGATGTGTCCTTGGAAAGTAAAATATAAAAAGTAATACCATTTAAAGTGCATCAAAAATGTAAAATTCTTAGAAATGAGTCTAACAAAGATCTGTAAATTGAAAACTATAAAACATTGAGAAACTAAAGAAAACATCAATAAATTGAGAAACATTCTTTGTTCATAGATTGGAAGACAATCTTGTTAAGATGTCAGTGATTCCCAAATTGATCAATAAAGTCAAAATACCACTAGGACTTCTTGTAGAAATTGACAAGAAGATTTTAAATTTCAAACAGAAATGCAAAAGACTTGGAATAGCTAATGAGAAGAATGAAGGTGGAAGGCTAGCACTGCCTGGCCTCAAGACAAATTATAAATACATAATGGTAAAATATAGTTATATGTATATATAACTATAGCCATTATACAGTGTGGCATTGTCATCAATGCCACAAATAGACCAAAGGGAAAGAAGAGAGTCCCAAAATAGACCCAGTTATATGAACACTGATTTTTGACAAAAGTTTAAAGGCAATTCAATGAGGAAAGGATAACGTCTCCAACAAATAATGATAGAACAATTAATTATCAATAGGCGCTCAAAGAAATTTACCTATATCTTGCACCATGTAAAAGCATTAACTTAAAATGGACAATAAAACTAAATGTAAACCTTAAACTTGTAAAACTTCTAGGGGAATATGTGACCTCAGGTTAGGCAATGATTTAAAATTTTTTTTTGCTATAACACCAAAAGCAGAAAGCAGAATCCCCAAAAGAAAAAAAAAAAGAATATACTGTACTTCATCAAAATTTTAAACTTCAGCTATTCAAAACATACTGTTAAGAAAATACATTTTTAAAAAGCCACAGACTGGGAGAAAATTTTTTCCAAACATATATCTAAAAAATGGCTTGTATCCAGAATCTATTCAGAGCTTTCAAAACTCAGTAATGAAAAACAAGAATACAGTTTTAAAAAGGGACAGAATACTTGAACCAGAGACGTCACAAAGAAGATATATGGATGACAAACAAGCATTTGTAAAGGTGATCGATGTTATTTAACATTAAGGAAAGGCAAAATAAAACCACAATGAGATACCAGTACACACCTATAAAAATGGGCACAAAAAAGACTGACCATACCAAGTGCTGGTGAGAATATGAGGGACTGAACTCTCATACACTGCTGGTAGGTGTGTAAAGTGGTACAACAACTTCAGAAAACAGTTTGACAGTTTCTTTAAATGTTAAACATACACCTACCATAAGACCCAGGGCATCTACTTCTACTATCTTCCTAAAAACTAATGGTAAATGTAGGGAACTATTGGGAGCTTCTTATACACACACACACACACACACACACACACACACACACACACACACACACACTCCTAACTGGCTTAATTGACTCAATTCTTTCCTCCTTTCACTCCATTATCTATACTATTGCAGAGTGTACTTCTAAAATATTGACCGAATCATCACTTAGCTTTTAAAAGTCTTTAATACACTTATTAACTGCCTGCAATGTGTAACATTCTCAAACTTCCAGTACCTCATGACAACCACAAATTACACCTTCCAAAAGTACTTTTTTCCATTTCAATTTCCCAGATTTGACTTGTGAGTAAATCCACCTTCAAATGGCTAAAAACCCGACATGAGTTCACGGGGAGCACAGGGCTGAGTGCATAACCTTTAAGTCCTGCTTTCCTATTTTTGAAACCACTTTATTTATCAGTATTAACTTAAAAAGCCATTTCTGGATCAATGTGTTCCAAACTGAGGTCTCTTTTAAAATTTTTAAACTGTTTTTATTCTCTCAACTTAGCAAAACAACAACAAATTCTTTAATCTGACCTAAAGTATACCATTTTGTGTTCTTTAATAGAATAATTCAAAATGGCTGATGTTTCTTCAAGCTTTTCAACATCTTTCTTTTCATACCCCTTATTCTTCCTCTGACAGATGCCTCAAGAATGGGTTCTCCTCTTATTTTACCAGCAGGACCCCAGTCGGGCTCAATTATTTTATATACAGCTCGACCACATCCCTTTTCCTTTACCACTTGAGTCACTTGTTCTAGCATTGCCATTTCCCTTCTACTTCTTGTCTCTTTCTGCTCCCCACCTACCTAGCCCTAATCTGAAACCAATCCAACATATTAAGTCTTTGAATTCTGCTATAGCAACCTCACCACCATGCTGATGGGCGCTGCTTCAGATGCCCACTCACAGCCAGGCTGCAGCCCTCTCTGGCCAAACATTTATGTGTTCATGGTGACTAGGGTCTGCCTTCCCTCCTAATGGCAAGTCACAACCCCTAGGACACTGTTCAGTTTGTCCTCTGTCTTCTCAGCTGCCCTTCCACCCTGCTCCCTCTGTGTGAAAGGGATACCAGCAAAGTTGGGGTGGACTGTAATTCAGTGTCAACTATTTGAATTAGCATTATCTGATAGTTCCCTGGGTTTTGATGGCAGGAAGTATGCTCCAGGCACTGTGCCAAAGCATCGAGAAATGCAAAGGAGAACAAGGGGAAAGGTATGTTAGGTGAAAGGACATTGAGCTTGACTGGGGGGAGGGTGGTATTACGTAGACAAAACCTTCAATGAAAGCCTTAAAATGGAACTAGTAGGAAACAAGGGTACAGGCTTTTTCTGTGAGACAAGCAGTAATGCCAAAGCATGGAAGCACAAGTCTATTTGGGGAGCTCAGTAGCGACAGCAAAGAATAGCGGGAGGAGATAAGGCTGCAGTGGAAGGTGATGCCAGATTCTGAAGCTTCTTTTATGCCAAGTAAGACACTTTTATTTCATCCTAGAGTAATGACTGTTAAAGAAAAACTAAGGACAATGCCCAATGAGCTTCTTTCTTGGAGGAGTGACAACAGTAGGATGATAGAGTGGGAGATTGCTGGCAAGGAGCATAAGGCCCAGTGCTGTCACAGAGGGCCCCACACTGTGTCCTCAGAAGGACTTCAACAGTAACAATTTAATGCTGGGAGGGTGCTTGCCTTGATATTCAAAATAATAATTACAACATTGGCCAATAGATTACACATGATAGACTTGGAATCTTGATTCATGCTCCGTTCTCCCCGACCTGCCTACCTTCCAGGGTTCTCATCAGCAGCCTGCTCCCCTGGTTCTGACCCCTTGAACAACAACCTGACCTAATTCATCCCTACTGGTACTGCCATCCCCTCATCCTGCTCCCTCATGCCTATGATTTGGGCAAGGGATGGGGAGGGAGCGTCAGGTGCAAGTGCTCCATGGCATTTTGAAGCAGGACAGGTCAGCGATGATCAATGCCTGAAGTTGACAGTGCCATGAGATGTTCAGCTGGTGCAAACCTCTTGCCCACCCCTAATCCAGGTACCAAAGATGTTCCCATCTTGGAGGTTGTTGTCTCTTGAAGGTCAACTGTCCACAATATATTGGGGAGGAGGCCCAGTGGGAAGGAAAGTTGCCTGGCCCAACCTCATTGTCCCTAGTTGGGACATGACATATTACTTACTCGCAGAGGCGTAGGACCTGTGGCAGGTCAGAAGGGGAAGCCAGCAGCTGGGGGGCTCAGTGTATGCACCGAGTGGTGGCGTGAGGCCCTGGGGTGCCTGTGAGGGTTGGTGCTTTGCCCCAGTGAATAGACCACTAGATAGGATATATAAAACACCGTGATATGTCATGAGAGAGAGAGACCACAGAAAAAAGGAAAATACTTTATACGTTGGCATCTCTAGAGGCACATTTTCATTTTGCACTGGGCCTCACAAATCATTCAGCTGTCCCTGGGAGGAAACTGGTGGCACCATTACTGTGGTCGAGGCAGGGGCATAAGGTGAAAGGAACAGAATGATTTCTTCTCATTGTGTATTAGGTCTCCTGAATCTCACCAGCTCCTAAACTACTTGATACTTCAAAAAGTATTAAATATAATGCACTTTGCATTATATTTAGAAGTTCCCAGTTTCACTTTCATCTTCCACTAAACTGTGTGCTCCTTAAGATCACGAGACTTTATCATCAAGTAAGGCATAATCTCAGTCCTCAGAGAGGACAAACTAATGACTCCTTAAAGAACGTTTATTGAATAACAGAAGAATAAAAGTAGTGAAGGACCTCATGGATGGGTGTGTGTGTGTGTGTGTGTGTGTGTGTGTGTGTGTTAATTTAACAAATGGGTGTAATCTAGCAGAGGGTCAGTAGAGAAGTGGAGGGTTCCAGTTCTCTTTTTCTAGAAGCCCATATCCTATGTTTGTCTTCAAGGTTGTTATCTAATCAGAGAAAGAAGTCAGGATAACTAAGATATTAATGATAAAGCTTCAGCCTTCCCTACTTACAGTTTAATAGAAAGTCCACATAGCTTGAAAAAAGTTCACATTTGAGGAGCTTCTGGGAGAGAAGAATCCTCTGCCTTCATTATCTCCCCAAGAAAGAGGGCTGAGGCGAGTAAATGAAGAGATACAAATTGCATTATTTTTGTGTTGGGGATAATGATTATTTTCTTCCCTATTGCCTAAAATTTTAAACAATTAAAATGTTACCTCAGCAACAAGTGTAAAATATTCTGACAAATCAATATCTTTACTTCATGAAATTCCTGGAGTCTTATCACTTATTATATTGTGGTCTAACTTGGTTCCTGTTGAAAGAGACCAAAAGGTTACCAAAAGGATCTCATGTCAGCAAAAGACAAAATGATAAAGCAAGTAAAGGGAAAAAAGGGTATTATTAAAAAATTTAGTGTGGAGGAATAGAGAAAAACACAAGGAGGACCTGGAAAGGGGCCTTTGCAGGTAAAATTTATTGGAATTTTTGAGTTAAAGAGTGTGATAAAAATTTCTAAATGAGACAAAGAAATTAAAGTATGATGCATTCTCCCTAGGTATTCTCCTTAAGGAGAAGTGCAAAAGGTTTGGAAAACATTACTACAGAGCCTAGGAAGCATTTCTAGGTATAGTCATTTGTATCTCCGAATCTTAATATTATAATGACTTCGTTTTTAAGCCATTGTAACAAAACATGGGAAATATAATGCTTTCGAGGGACCCTTATAGCTGTGACTGTGGGCAAGTTTTAACCCCTCAAACCCTTAATTTTTTTATCCTTGAAGAGAGACTGATAATAATAGTACTTGCCCCATAAATTGTTGTTAAGGGTTAGAAATGCATGTAAAAGATTTAGCTCAGTGTTTGGCATGTATTAAACATTCATCATATGTTATCTACTATTATGAAAGGCAAGAATTAGGGACAAAAGTCTCAAAATTGCTTTTGATTTTATGGAACTGAAATTGTAGGTTTCGACTTAATGCTGTAATGATTGAAAGCTAAGTGCTTCCACTTTTGTACACCCACAACCATATCTCTCCCAACATTTTCTTCCTGTAGAAACTCAATAACAATATGCAAGTTCCTTTTTCAGAGTCTTTGTGTGTATGTGTGTGTAGAGAAAAATATATTTACAAGAATTTCTGACTTTGTTTTCAATCAAATACTTACCCATTTGTAAACGGCAATACTCTCAAATAACAGGATTTTTCTTTTCATGAAAAGAGGAAGGATTGGCTTACAAATACTTAAATGAGTTTAAACTCCACCAGGCTATACGTAAGGTCTCCACTGTAAGTCCTTCTCTGTTTCAGCTTGAGAGTCTTCGCCAATGACACACCTAAGTGTATTAACTTTATTTTTAAAGCTTTGCCTAATGGATATGATTGTAAAAGAAAAAATGGTTAGTTATCTCTTTGGAGAATGGGGTTGAAATTGAAAGGTGTTTATAAAGGGTTGAAAATCATTCTGTTTAATCACTGCCATTGTTACGCAGGGATGGTGAAATCAGACAAACTTTGTTCTCTGGGAAAGAATGGAATGTCTTCAGACGTTTCAGGAGCCCTATAGAAATTTTAAGAGAGTCTGTCCCAAATGACTTCTAGAATTAAAATCTTTTTTTCTGTTATTATTAAAGTGAAAGTTGTAAAATCTTATAAAGGCCAACATAATAACTGATGTCTGCAGCTAGAGGTATAAGGGCTATAATTTGTGGAAAGGGCTATAATTTGTGGAAAATAAAAACAAAACAGCCTTTCCATATGTTCTTCTGATATTGACTATCTAGGAAAGGGGGAGCTTCATGTTATATTTATAGTATTTTCTACATTACTCATGATTTTTTTAAAAAAATCGATTCTTCTTTGGTCATGATGATGAAAGCGGCTGTGGTTTTCTTTTACTGAAAGGTATATGTGTTTATTGCTGATGTCTTTGTAAATACGGAGCTGAGGGTTGTGATCCATCTTCATGTAATTCAGTAGGCGCAGGCTTTGTGGTCCCTAAACGGAGTGCCAAAACTGACATCATCACCCTTGTTCTCACAGAGCTCCAGCTGGATGAACCCTCCCGTGGGGCATGTGCCTTGTTCAGCATCAGGGTTAAAGCAAAGGGAGGTTTAACAAAGATTCCACTATGAGCTCGTTATGGAAATTCCGTAATTTCTCTCTGAAGCTTCGTGTACATTGCACCACCACCCACCCCTCTTTTTTTCCAGTGAGGTCCTTTATCAAACTTTATATTGCAACCCAAAAGGGTAGGGAAGAGAGGACGAATGAGGGGAAAATGTAAGTCAGAACAGTCATTATTACATTCGATTACATCCTAATGTGGGGGATCTTATTTTTCTCGCTTTTGGAATTTCTGCCATCTGCTCTAAAAGAATAGAGCAAACCTAACTGTCATTTTCCACGTACAGTGATGAGGACACATCGTGTTGAAAGGACTGGCTCTAGGAGAAATCAGGCATTCTCTAATCTATTCAGACTCTGACTACTGCATGTTGTTTTGGAACCCCTTCACACATTCTAAGTCTATCTCATTGATTGAGTAGAACTTATCTGTCTGTGTATAGTATCAAGACATAGCAAAATTTACTGTCGGGATCCGTTTTAACTTTAAAACATAAATTGTCAGGAAAAAATTGTGCTAAACTTTGAAATGGGCAAAAAAATTACTAAGTGTTCTGTTAGGGTTGTCTCTCCCTTTCATGGTCTTTGAACTATTTTACAACTCTGATACTAACACAAAAAACAATTATCCATAGAAATACAAAGGAATTGTATGTGGTGGAACTTAATTAGTTATGGCCAGGTGGATATTGCCAATTTCACATCTATCTGTATATTTATTTCCATTCTCCTGACAGCCTCTATATGTGTGTTCTAAGGATTCCTCTTTGACTTGGTTGGTTATAATATCTTATTGGTTCCCTCATTAACTGAGTTAAATAAAATATTTGATACATGTTTGCTTTATATTTGTATATCGATGATTGTTTTACTTTTTGTAAAAATATCGTTTGTCAAGAGCATTAAACAGTCAATAGACTCTGTTCTTTTTTTGAATTAAAACCCAAAGGTAGAGAAACTCCATAAAATGAGACATCTTCTGACTTCTTTAACAGATTCTTATAAATATTTCTTTCTTTGGTGTTTAAAAAAAGTCAAAAGGTGATGAGATGATGTGTTGATATGCTTTGGAAGCTGAAAATCTGGTCTCTGGTTCATATGGAGTCTAAGTTAAGGTGAAGGAGACTCTTAGGAACTCTGGCTAATAGTGCTGGTGAGGTATTCAAGTCAAAACTTCCAGAAGCCTCTTAAACCTAATGGAGAATTAGGCTGAAGGATCATAACTCAGATAATCATTACATTGGTTCATTTGGATTGTAACAAGAATCTCTCTCTGTCTCCTTTTCTAATATCATGCTGCTCTAAATGACTCCTCATCTTACTTTTTTTTTTTTGCCTCATGCTTGCCCCTGAAAACAAATATAAATATTTGAGAAACCATAAAACCAATACAATAATAATCCATGACATTTATTGGAAAGCTATTATTTATAGACACTTCGCACTTATTACCAGAGATACTCCTCACAGCAACTCTCTCTGGAAAGTATTGTTACCTCTGTTCTATACATGAGAAAACCAGCACTCAAAGAGGCCTAAATAACTTGCCCCCAAGCATCCATCTAGTAAGTGGAAAAGGTGAGATTTGCTCCCTTTTTGCTTAACTCTGAAGCCAGTGGATTTAGCCGTTATGTGACATAGGGTCTGGGTAGCTAGCTCTGGAGTTCTACTGTCTGGCTCTGAATCCTGGTAGGACCACTTCAGCTTCCTCCAAGATGACAGACATTTAGGAAATGAATAAGAAAAGAGGCTCAAGGAAGAAGACTGAAATGGAAAGGTCTAAAATACAAGAGGAACTATGAAAGCATGTGGTCATGGAGAGAAGAGAATTCCAGAAAGAATGGAATGATCAACTGCGTCAGTATAAGGATGTCAACTCACAGAATTAAAACAAGTTTGTGTGGAGCAATATGAGTTGCTCATTGGCAACATGTTTGCAAAGTGGAGGCAAAAGCCAGGTCATAGTCTGTTGAAGACAGAATGTAGGGACACAGAAGAAAGAAATTGAAGATATAAGAGAGGGAGGACACATTAATGAAATTCCCTTAGAGACCTTTGACAAGTAGAAAAGACCAACCAAACGAGCAACCGATGCATACGTCTTAGAGGTCAGAAAGGAGAACAGCTGGCAAGTTTCAATTCCTCTGTGAGAACAGGAGAGCAGGATGCTGTTTGAGAAAGCGAGGAAGTCGGGTATAGGGGCAGCTGGGAAAGGAAGCAAAGGACAACTGGGCAGTTTGCTGATGGGTTTGACTCGCCATTGAGAGCGAGGCCAGAGACTACTTATTATGAACATATAAATAGCAGGCCAGCTGTGACGAGGCATCTGGAACAGTGACTGTCTGCATGGTGATGTGGTTACTTCAGCAGGACTCAGGATCCTAAAATACTGTTGTGTATTAAGATTAGACTTTGGTAGGTGAAGTAGGTGAGGTGTAGAGAAAGGCAAGTGTGGATGGGAAATGGCAATGCTGGCAAAAGTGACTAAAGTGAAGAAGAAGGAGGAGGAGGGATGTGCTCTAGTCGTGTATGAAACAACAGAGCCTGTTGGGGTCCTGAGCTGGTCAAGCAAGAGGAGAACCAAGTCATGAGGGCTTCTGTAGGAGGAAGAACGGGAGTGAGAATGAAACATCCTGGCTCAGGTTTTATCGAAAGGTCAAGCTGAGCATGCACAGGACATAGCTGATGAAACAGTGAAAAACTCGCTCTGTAGTTCGACCCTGAAAACGTTAGAGTGAATAAATTATTAAACACTCATTTTTCATCCGAATAGAAACCATTTTTAACAGACTTCTCTCCTAGCTGTTTCCAAAATGGCTTTAGTGTCTAGAGAACTTATACATAAGCAGTGGTTTGTAAAAGTTTCTTATTATTTCTTTTTATTTTCTTAGGTTATTTATTATCATTTTAGCCTGTCTATGGTTTGTTTAGTGGTGCTGCAAATTATCGACCCCACACCAAGAAACATTGTAGTAGAAAGCATGTCTAAACAATTTGTGTAAGCGATAGATTCGCAGAATTTTCCTGAAAGTATGAAAGGGGAATGAGAAACCACCACAGAAATCTCAATGTATGTTTAAATTTGGAGATACGCTTCCAGACTCGATTGACGGTAATACAACACTATCAGTTTTTTATTCATGCAGAGAAAGCAACTCATTTCTGGTCATATCGCTGATTCTCATACTAACAGATGGTAGGAAACAAGGGGGAAGGGAGCCATTTTGATAATTAAATGAGATTATTTTATTACCAGTTGTTACATTTTTGTGGGTTTGATGCATTTTAGATTAGTGTTACCTAACTTATTCGTTTAAAAAGAAAAATCACAAAAACTCCTACAAAATTGAAAGAAATTTGTTGTTCCATAAGGACAAAGGAAAAGCTCTCTTTTTCTTTATTTTGCTCTCAGCCCTTTAAGGACTCAGTGTTAGTTGATTTTCTATGCTAACAGAGATATAGACCCTATAAATAAAACAAAGTCTTGAAGTTAATATTTGCTGAAATCAGCCAAGAAAATGAGACATCAAATTGGTTTGCCTGAATCTGCTTAAATTCTCTCATCCTTGAGGAAATACTAAGTTAAAGCATCTGCTTAGAAAGCCTGTAAGCTAATCTGAGGGGAGAGAAGGCTGGAGGGAGCAGAGGAAGTGTTAATGATGAACTCTCTGAGATGCAGCTGGCAGTGGGTCTCTGCAAACCAGTTGTGAGTCATAGGCTAATGTATGTACACAAGTCTATTAAGCTCTTCTCTCTCTGTCAGGCTCAGCATTTCCCTTTCCATTTTCTATCTGGAAATACTATTAGTCAGCTAATGCACCTTGCTATAGGAGGCAAGAAAGACTTCAGGGATTTGGGGTATGATAATGCCTTTGATCACTGCACAGATGAATTTTTTATGCACTTTGCCTAAAGTTACTGGCCTAACCCTAAAGGGTTAATTTTTGACAAATATTATTTTCATCTCAATATTTTTAATTATAGTAATATAATTTTAATCCTCTGTTTCCTTTTTGAAACCCAAAAGAAAAAGAATAAAAATGAAATAGATGCAGGGAATCAAATCAGAGCTGAAGGACATTAGGTGGAACTTAAGAGTCTTTTAAATACTTAGTCATGTTTAACTATTTCAGTAATATTTTAATTTAGTAATAGTTTTAAAGAAAACGTTTTTAAGTGGGGTATTCTTTTTCTTAATATTTTCTTTTGGAATTAGTCACCAGTGTATGTGCATCATAACCACCTGGGCTGAACCCTGCTCTGGGTCAGAAATTCACCAAGAAAAAGTGGTTTTCATCATTTCCTGTTTTCTCCATCATTATTCTTCCTGATACTCCATTTTATGCAAATGTTATATAAATTTAAATATCTTAACACTACTCTTGAATTAATATATTTTAACATTAACTTTTTTTATTCTGGGAAAATCTGTGTTCTGGAAAGTTATATTAAAAAAAGAAAATCTCAGTTTTTCAGCCTTTTTTCTGTATGTCTGCCCTATAGCCAGGCCCTAAGCAGCTAGCAGTCTGCTGTTGGTCCTGATATAACATGTCGGGTCACTTGCTGAAAATAGGGTCAGTAGGGGTGACTATGAAAATGAATTCAGAGCTCTAAGAAGCATGTTCTCATTTTCTCCCATGTCATCTGTATTTTTCAAGGCTTCCAGGTACAGACGCTCAGGAACAAAGAACCCAGGCACTTCTGAAAACACTCTCAGTCTTCTCAGTTCCCTCCTTTCAGCTACCCGGTACTCTGGAATTTACCTGTTTGTGCAGCCAGGTTGTACAAAAGGATGCATAAATCATGAGACATGACTCTCTTAGAAGGGGTAAAGAATTCCTTCACATTTTAAAACGCTTGCATACAGGTACTGTTGTTCAGATGACTGTAATTATTGTTATTATATATGTATAAGTGAAGGGTTAAAGTGATTTTCAACAGACAAATATAACTTTGTGTGTCTCCATTGTATCACCATATCTTCAATGTTTCAAACTCCTTTCTCCCTTTCAAAAAAATTCCTGGTGTTTAGTAACATACTGCTACCAAGCTACTTTCTACATAAAAACATATTTGAGGTAGAACTGAAAGAAAATTACAAGCCAAGACGGAGTCCAGGCCCTGGCATTCTCTGTTACTCTTGTAACCATTGATAATATCGCTCAACCCGAAGCTGCTTGGAGCTGCATTCAGAAGCAGTGCTCAGTTTTAAATGTTTGATGTTATCAGCTGTAACAGGGAAACCAAAAACAACAATGAGTGCTCAGGTCTTGGTATACCAAAGCGGGACGCACTATGCTTAGACTATCCTATGAAAATGTGTGCATCTCTAATTGCTGTAGCTCCAGATTCATGTGCCAGCAAACATTCCTTGCTAAAATTGTTTACAATTCGTTTCCACCACCCTTTTCATGAAAGCAGAAACCCAACTTGATTATCATGGCTGCTGCTGCCTTTTGTAAACATTTCTGTGATGAAAGAGGACAAAAAGCAACGCAACAGCCCACTTCTCTGGGAGTCTGGGAGAAGCTAGTCCCAATGCCTAAGGGAAAATGTTCACTAACTTGTTTCTTGTGAAAATCAGTCTTTGTTCAGAGAAGGAGGCGAACAAGCAGGGACTTTTACTGGGATGAGTAAATCAAGCCTTCAGCAACTCAAGGAACAAAGTTACAACAAAGGCTCAGTTCTTCTTTAGGACGTATTAGGTCAACACTACAGAAAACAAGATTTCTCTGGTCACAGTGCTTTAGAGAAATTTAATCAACTATTCAGATAATAGTTTTGAGAGTAACACCAACCTGGATAGTATAAGTAGGTTTTAATCAACAGTAATTTCTTGTAAATTGGACACTTTTCTCCTGAAAATGACTAGGAAAGGAGCCATTTTTATTTTTGTTTTGTTCTTTGAAATGATACTGGAATTTAGTTAATAACCTCCGTCCTAAAATATAGCTATTAGGAATGAAAGGCTATAATAGATCACCCCATATTATTTTTAATTTTGTATTAATGTCGGTGGAGATAAAAGAAGAAAATTTGCACTCATGCTGAAATTACAAATGGAAATGTGTGAATGACCTCTCGGAAAGTTTTGCTTGGGACTGAAAGCAATACTTCCTATGCAATGACCCATATGCTACTAACCATAATTGGTCTTAATTTAGTATTTTGCTCTGAATAAAATATGCATCTTGAGCATTTAAGTGTGTCTAACAGGAAAGGAGGAAGGAACCTAAATTGAGAAATAGTTCTAGTGGTAAAGCTTTCCATGGTCCTCTTCATTGTAATCCGTTCCAAATATAGTCTCTTTTGCTACAATGCATGTTCTGTAATGTGAATAAGTTCAAATGGGATTGGTATGAAGGAAGATGATGACAACATAGCGTGAAAGATCAGAAGCTTCTTATGTGATTCCCCCTCAGTATCCTAATGTTTTGTGCTGTAACAGCCGCAGAGTGCAAAGTATACTACAAAGTTGACTTCAACAAGCCATGGGTGAATGCAGTGCTGTGCTTGGTGTCCATTCATCTTACCTTCTCTTGAGGCTGACCATGTGCAGAAGAAACAATGACAAGATAATGGTCCAAACCCATCAATCTATATCTCCGCTATATTATGTGTAAAGAGTGCCTCTGCTTATCCACCTACAACTTCTGATGGTGATGTGCTTGTCTCCATAATTCAACAACCTTTCTTTTACCCCCTTCTATCAGTCTACCTTTATTTGTATTTTAGGATAAAGTCCTATAATTACTATATTTATTTATTTATTATTTATTTATTTATTATGTATGTATGTATGTATTTATTATGATTTTAACTTAAAAAAAACTGTGATCAATTGTTTTTAAGTATGATTTGTTGTTGTTATTGTTGTTTGTGCTCTGGGTACAAAGTGGAATAGGTTTTTAATGGTTTGTATTAATTCTATTTTCTTCCCCATAAGTTCTGCAACTTTAACTGTGCAGTGTAGTATATTGCAAGCTTTTCAGGAACGCATGTACTCATTATAGCAGATGTTCATACTTCTAAATTTTCATCAAATCAAAATAATGTTTAATAATGTCATGTATTTGTAAAGGCATTTACAATCTTCAGACTGCTTCTGCATGAGGTGTCTTTCAAAGTTCGAAAATGGATTTATCTTCTTGATGTAAAACAACCAGCAATCTGAATTTCTAATTTTTGGTGATATATTTGCAAAAAGAAATTAAATTAATTGAGAAGCTGCCGTTAGCTGAGAGGCAGCACAGTGTGGCACAAGAATGCAGGTTCTGAATCCACATTGCCTTGTTCAAATGTCAGCTCTGCCAAAACTACCAATATAATTTGGGCAGATTATTTAACCTTTCTGTGCCTCAGTTTCCGCATAATCTTACTATATTTTAAAATATTTAAATTTTTAATAAGTTTAGAATTATTTATCTTATCACAGAAACAAAAAAGAGCAATAAATACATGTCAGATGGTGAAGCAAAAGAGTAAAAAAAGCTGAAATATCTAAAAGCAAACAATAGTAAGATTTTTGGATATAGAAATTTTAGTTCCAAAGAAATAACAGGCTGAACTTTTATAGGTAGATAAAATGTAACAGTCAACAAATGCTTTTTGAGCCAAACACATTGTTGGATGCTGAGGAATCAGGAAAAAAAGCTCTGAAAAGCTTTTGATATTATTAAAGAGATGATATATGTATGTGTGTGTGTTTATATATATATATATATATATATATATATATATATATATATATATATATGAATGAATGAAACTCTTGAATAACACAGCATCATATAGTTTGAATATGAAATTGTGTAATAGGTAGCTCATTAGATTAGGGTCTAATCTTTAGTTTGAAGCAGCCTCATCTATAGGAAACAGGTTATTAGACTAAGGTATCTACAGACTATGAAAATCTAGAACTTAATGTCTATTAATAGAGCCTTTATTTTTATGCTTTGAAATTGAACAGCCTTCTCAATTGACAGACATCAGTCTCATATTTCTCATCAACTTTTCTTACTCATCAAAGAGTGAAAGATTATATGGATTTGGCAACAAGTACATTATCAGTAACATTCAAGCAAATGATAGGGAGAATTAGACTTCGTTACAAAGCTTTACAGAGGGAATTGAGAACAGACATTTTAATTGAATTCTCCATGGATCAGTAAAATGTGTTTATTCCTGTTGGTCCTGAAATGCAACCATATCTCCACTTTGTGTTAAGAAGAGAATTACAAATTAATTCTTTAGTATTCATAATGTTTAAGTAGATCGCTTTTCTTAAACACCAGTATCTTCAAGTATGTTTCCAAATTGTTTATAGTTTCTGCTCTTATCCTTTTAAGAGGATGATGTCCCTTATGGGTTCGAAATCTCACCCCCTCATGCTGCTAGTCTATGTATCTACAGCTTGACTTCTTGTTCATCTACTGCCTAAGCAAGGACTAGATGTGTCCTTACTTTTCAGAGGGTATCCCTCCTTGGTTAACTCTTCTTTTACCAGGCTCTTGGTTCAGTTACTGAGCTCTGAGCCTTCTCTTATAAACAATTTTAAAGGGAATGTTTTGCATGTTATACACTTTAACATAGCAAAATAGATGATATAGTTTTTCTCTTTGCATAATATTGAGTGTCTGTGTCTACATTTCCTTTCTTTTATGTCATTTATTTAATTTCACTTACACCTCATCCAAATTTCCACAGAGGCTTTGCTCCTATATGACTTAATATTAAAAAAATACTAAAATAAATAAACAAATAAATAAATGCAAATGTGGGCGTAAGTCCTCATGATCTTGGGTTAGACAATAGTTTCTTCAGTGCAACACTAAAATGATAAGCAATATAAGAAAACAATGATGAATTGTGCTTAATCAAAATAAAAAACGTGCTTCAAAAAAATAATCAAGAAAGTGAAAAGACAACACATGGACTGGGAGAAAAATATTTGAAAATCATATATCCTGTTAGGGACTGTTATTCAGAATATATAAAGAACACCTACAATCAGATAATTAAATAATAAAATTTTAAATGGACAAAAGATTTGAATAGACATTTTTCCAAAGACTACATAAAAATGACCAAACGCACATGAAAAGATGCTCAACATCGTTAGTCATTAGGGAAATGCATATGAGTTACTACTTCATACCCACTAAGATGATTATAATCAAAAGGATAGAAAATAACAAGTCTTGTCAAAGATATGAAGATATTGGAACCATTATACATGGTTTATGGAAATGCAAAATGGTGTAGCCACTTTGGGAAACAGTTTGGCAGTTTCTTAAAAAATGGAATATACACTTACTATATAACTTAGCAATTTCATGGATGGTTATCTACCTGAGAGAAATAAAAATGTATGTCCATGTAAAAACCAATACACATTACAACATTGTTCACAACAATGAAAATATTGAAACAACTCAAATGTCAATCAACTGAAAGGAAGAAAAATGTGGTATATCCATACAAGGAAATGTTATTCAGGAAAAGAAGAAAACAAAGTGCTTCTATGTACTATACCATAGAAGAACCTCCAACACATTATGCTCAGTTGAAGGAGCCCAACACAAAAGAACACATTGTATTGATCTCATTTATATGAAATGTCCAGAGCAGCAAATCTACTGCGACAAAAACGTAATGTAGTGGTTGGCTAAGGCTAGGGAGGAAAGGTTGGAAATAGACAGTAACTATAAGTGGGCACAAGTTTTTTCTTAGGGTGATGGAAATAGAATTGTGGTCATAATTGTACAACTCTACAAATATGTTAAAAATCATTGAATTGCACACTTGAAACAGGCAAATTTTATGTTATATGAATTAGATCTCAATAAACCTGTTTAAAAAGTAATAAGGGTAAAGTATATCTAAGACTTATAAAATGCATCCCTGTTTACATACCAAAGATGCTCATAGCTTTAACATGACTATTTAGTGTGAGGGCAAAAGTCCTATAACCAGCAGTCTTGGAAATTCGTCTATGGATTATTTACCTCTATATTACAGAGATCCTTTATAAAGTAATTTTTAAATCACATTTAAGTAGAAACAAATCCAAATATTCTGATAAAGGAAGAAACACAAGATTTTTTGCTTTACTCACTGCGTGATATGTAATTTGTTCTTTTGAAATTACACGCATTTTAGACACAGTAGAAGTCCAATGCTGCACTTGCTTTCAAATTTTTTAAAAAGGATGAAGGCCACACTTTTGGATATGATCTGCTTTTTGTTCTATGTTTCAACAAGTGGGGTTATATGTCTTTTTATCCCAATTCTGCTGCTAACAAGTGGGGGACCTCAAGCATGTTTCATAAATTCCATCTAATTTTTCCTACCCATAAAAAGACAGTAATAAAGGTATGGGCCTCTCCAACTTGTTGTGAACATTAAATGAGTCAATACATGTAAGCCACTTTGAAGAGTGCCTGGCAGATTGTAAGCACTCAATAAATATAAATTAGTATTACTATATTTTATTTACTAAGATGAATGGAGAGTTTTCTGATCACGCTTGTGCATAAGAACTCTAGGAGAGACCATTTAACCATGGCATTCATTGTGCTCATTTTAGAAACCTGTGAAGAAAAATGTGTACATGTCTAATTCTACCCAGACATGAAAATATAGCCTATTTTCTTCTAAGGAGCAAAACTGTGGGGTGAAACAGGAATAACTTTTTCGAACACCTTTTCTTATATGGTATGTGAAAGGACCTGGTACAACACCTCATGGGTATTACTCAGTGTGGTTTAGTTCCCTCCCTTCTTTGCAGCAGCCCTGTGAGATTGGTGGTGTTGTCTACAACTTGACAACTAGATACCATAATGGTCAGAGTTGAGAAGGTGGTGGGAGGGTGAACTGTGTTCTTAAGGAGACCTGTTATGACCTAAAATGTGCCAAGCACTTTTATTCAATATGCTAGACATGTTCATTCTTCCATAACAGTTGTGCCTATTTACAGATGAAGAAACCAGGGACTAGAGATGAGGATATTTTTACAGTCACCAAGCTAAATAGTAGCAAAGAGACAGGTCTCTTCCTCCAAAGCAACTCCTGTTATTCCCACAACACTCTCGTCTTTTCCAAATACCAGCCACACCATCAGATACATGGAAACAGTCAATTCTTTTCTGCTTGAGATAAGTTGCAAGCCATGATCCCTTACTTCCTCCTTGGAAGATTTAATGTGACATCTGGGTACAGCCTGTGTCTTTTGTGTCTTAATTTTGAAATCTGTTCTTCCCTTCACCCTAGATTTATAGTCATTTTAATGGGTTCTCTACAGCCCACGTTTTCCTGTTTAATTATTTCCTCTGACAAGTAATAGTGTATAAATGTAATAACAGGTATTAGTTGTGACAACTGAATTTAAATAATTTTTATGACAAAATTACTTCTAAATTATTTATTTTTGGTAGTGCATGGATTTGCAGCTTAGTATTGTATAATTTGTACGTGGAATTGGGTTAGTCTGTGGTTACAAAAACAGGAGAATGGGAGACATAAGAAAAAAAAGACCAAGTTGATTAATTTAAACAGGGCATATCAATATGGCCAGTAGAGGGTTTCTTTCCTTCCAAAAATACCATTTTAAACATGTTACACCTCAATTCAAAAACTATCAGCATAACAATGCAATCATTTTAAATGCAAGCTATTGATGTTGTCTTCAAGTTCACCGAGTACTTCTCCAGTTACATGTCCCATAGTTTCTCCCAACAACTTTCTGCCAACCTGCTGTCCACTGAGCACACCTTGTACATTTCATCTTTCATTTTGTGTGCTATTTTCTTTCATTGCAATATTCCATTTTCCTCTCTGACTAGATGCACCGTAGTCCTACAAATCTCACCTCCTTCATGAAGAGCTTTCGCCATTTCTCTCCTCTGAGCCGCTACATACTCAGCCTACCGCTTATATGATATTAGAGATTGTTAGTAACTTCTGTTATTTTACAAAAAGGGAAAATGAAAATGAGAGAAGTTTGGTAATGCAACATGACAGCTTTCTGACTGGGCTCATTTAGAACATGAGCAAGGTTCAGTGTAATTGAGCAAGCCGGTATTGAATGCCTATTATGACATGGAAAGCATGGTGCTAAGAGCTTCTGATTGCAAAGTGAATAAGACCATCTGTATTCCTGAAAGATGAGTTACATACTTCTGGAACAAGGCATGCTCTACGGAAAATTAAAAGGTACAATCTGATTTTTTTTAGCACTAGATATGATTTTCAAGAACATTGTGCAGATTTCCAGAAAAGATTTATATCAGCACTAAGGAAAGATTCCAATGATCTATTTGTCAACAAGCTTGGCAAGTTCACTTCTCTGAGATTCCTTCCAAACGTGCATGTGGGCTAATGTGATGGTTAATTTTATGTGTCAACTTGACTAGGCAGAGTACCCAGTCATTGGGTTAAATGCAGCTGGATATTACTTTGGAGGTATTTTTTAGATGATTATCATTTAAATAAGTAGACTTTGAGTAAAGCAGATAACCTTCCGTAATGTGGGTGGATCTAATCCAATCAGCTGAAGGCCTTAAAGAAAAAGACTGCCCTCCCCTGAGGAAGAGATAATTCTGCCTGTAATCTGCCTTTGGACTTGAACTGCAACATAAACTCCTCCCTAATTCACCAGCCTGCCAGCCTCCACTGCAGATTTTGGACTTGCCAGCCTTCACTATTGCATAAGCCAATTCCTTAAAATAAATTTCTCTCTCTGTCTCTGTCTCTCTCTTTCTCTCTGCCTCTCTCTCTCTCAATACATACACACACACATTGTTTGATTCTCTTTCTGTAGAGAACTCTGACTAATATGGTTAAGGTCTCTTTCATCTCTATCTGCCTGTGATTCATGTGTAAAATGGAATTTCTTTTTCAAATCTGTGGTTCAAACTTGTTTGTACACAATATTTGTCTGCATTTATTATTTGTCTTAGTTATTTATATTCATGAAAAAGAATCACCGCATCAAGAGATACAAACATTTTCAAGATCCTTGATACTTATTTGGATTGTATAAAATACTATGGGACTTTGTGGTATGATCCCTGCATCTATAATTTTTGAATTTGAATAGCATAGAAGAAATAATTATAGAGTGTTTGCAATTTGCCTAGTATAATTTACTTTACTTCTCTTTCTTCTCTATGAGGTCCCCCACCCTGCACACTTTCATTCTATGTCTTCATGGTTAAGTTGGCAGCAATGCTAGTCTATGAATATCAATTTTTTTCGTAGGCCTTAATCTTCATGCTGTAGTGGAAAAGAAACCACTGGTGAAAGCCATTCATATGAGAAATTAGTAGCTTCTAAAATACTGCTGAAGTAGAAAGAAATTTTCTAGCTACATCTGTAGGATAATATACCCTTACAAAAAGTTTAATTCAGTCCTCCTAAATACTACATTTCCATTTTTACTGAACACTGAGCTGAATGCAACCACATTTATTCATACCTTTATGCCATGTTTTTCTTTTAGTCTCCATTATTAGGGCTTGAATTCATTCATTCTTCATTAATTTATTCAGCAAATACCAACTATATTTGCTAGGCACTACTCAGACACTAAAGATAAGCATGAACAAAATAGACTTTTGTTTGCTCTATAGAGCAAACAGAGATAAATTCATAAATGTAAAATTTGTGGGTCAAAACTAATGCAGGTCTTTATCATTCTTGACGCGTATGGCCAGATTTTACCAATTTACGTTCCTGCCAGCAGTGCATGCAAACTCTAAAAGGTTGTATTATTAGGTTGGTGCAAAAGTAATTGTGATTTAATAGATTAAAAATAATTGCAAAAACCGCAATTACTTTGCACCAACCTAATAAAAAGCAAATACAAACCAAAGGCTAGCAGGTAAGAGGAAGAGGCAAATCACAGCAGTGCAAACTCCCACAGGTCTCCCACAGTGGGAGCTGCTATCTTTGGAGAAGGCTGGCTCTGCTCAGGTCAGAACTGCTCAATCTGTGGTCTTGAAGTCCGTCTTCTAATGAAATCAATTGGTTGTTTCATGGGCTCTGAGTTGTATTTTACAAGTAAGATTTGGGCATTCTTCCAGTTCTGTCCAGTGCTTTCTCAGTTAGCCAAATCCCTTTCTTGGCACAAGGCTGCCAAAGTCAGAGATCTCTCTTGGAGACTTCTAGGTCTCTGTGTTACACATACATAGAGCTTCAGAACCTCTCTTCTATCTGGAGTTTCTCTTGTTCCACGCTGCAGACACTTGATGGTCTCTTGTTCTTTTCTCTCAGAGAGCCTCTGGAATCCTTTCAGTTTTCCCAAAGAAACAGGTCATTTCCCTACTGAAAACACACTAATGGCTCCCTGTGCTATTTAAAACAAAATCAAAGTCCTCATGATGGAAAACATTCCCCCACCCCATGACCTCTCTGATTCTTGCTCAGTGTGCTCCCATAGACTCCCTTTCTGTCTCTTGAACTTTTCAATCTCCTTCTGACCTCAGGGCCTTTGTACTTGCTATTCTTTATCTCTCTTGTTTTTGTATCTTCACCTCTGAATTATACTCATTCTGATGTAAATATCTAAAACTAGTACCCCTCTACCATCATGCACATCACTCTGTGTTATACTCTGCTTTTTTCTTCTTCTTAGCATTTAGCTTTATTTGCAATTACATTATTCGTTTATTTTTTCTTGTTTACTTGTTTATTCTTATTTACTTTTTTCTTATTGATTTTTCTTGTTTATAGTCCATCTCTTGATGGACTATAAACTCCACCAGGGCAGGGTCTCCTATGGCTTGTTCATTGCTATATCCTCCTATGCTTGAAACTGTGCAGGGTATAATAAATATATGTTGCAGAAGTAAAGGAAAGAAGAAGTAAATTAGATATACTGGTTTTGAGTTGGGAAGATAGTCTACTTTCTTCCCAGTGTGCTCATATTAACACAGCAAATTTAGCCTTTAGTGCGATGGATACATTCAATCTCTCTTACTCTGTTCCTAGCAGAGCCACTTTCAAATGTGGGTTAAAAATATCTTAATCCTATATATCTCCTGCCTTCAATGCCTCAAGTGGAGATGGGCGGGTCACAGATCAGGACTCTTACACTCACTGTCAGAGGTAGCATTTAGATAATCTTGTGCAAATTTAGACTTGTCTCAGGTCCCAATACTTGCCTCACAACATGTTTAAGGAACTGAATTCACACACAATTGCCTTAGTTATTTCATTCTTTTTTATTTTTATGTAAAGGAACTTTTACATTAATTATGCTTTTGGGGTCTTATTTCATTTACCTTTCACTGACATTGGTCTCCAATTTCTTAAATAAGATTCAAAGATATAATACATCTAAAGCCCTATGGAAGTTGTTTGGCACACCAAGCTTTAGAAACTGATTAATTCTGTCTCCAGGAGTTCTCTCTCTCTCTCTCTCCCTCTCCTTTTAAAAAGACACAGAAAGAAACCCAAAACGTTAAAATTTTGTATATAAAATATAAATAGTAATATTATTTTTAGTATCTCTTTTTAAAAAATGAATTTGTTTATTACCTTTGCCTCCTAATTTTTTCCCAAAAATTTGATAAATTGGGAAACTCATCTCCATAACAGACTATTCAAGAGGAATGAAATTTATATACTGGTCTGGGCTCTACCTGCTAATCATGTGACTTTGGTAGCCATCTGGAATACTGTTTTCTTGTTGCAAAACAAGAGGTTTCAACCTGGTGGTCTCTAAGCATAATGGTTTCAAGGAAAAATTAGTTGACATAAGCTCAGGTTATTTTACGTACATTAAACAATTTTTCTGATTCTCTCAAAAATAATAATAAAAATCAGGAGCTCTGGCAACACTGATCTCACAGTTCTGAACAGTAATATTTGGCTGAAGATGAGTATTGTCAGCTCTTCCTACATGGGATGTGTTTTCTGCAGGGGGCTACACTCATTTTTGTTTGGTTTGCTCATATGTTGCACATTGTTGACCTTGAAGATATCAGAGTCTGCCCCTCTTGAATGACATGATCTCTCAGGGGCCTTCTTCCCCTGAAACCCTCCTGGGACCTCGCTGATCCATGCTAGGTTTTGCTTCTTCCCTCACCACCTTGAGAGAGCCTGGGACTACTCTGTGTCTTGTGGCCTAGGGTCTGCCTCCTGGGTGAGGGTTGTAGTTTGTATGCTGTGCCCAAGTTGAGGTGAGAAGCTGGAGAAAAAATAGGGAGAAGAAAGAAATGGGAACTTGAGAGGAAATGGTAGAGAAAAAAAGTACACCAGAATTTTCTCCCTCGTCTGACAAAATTCATGTAGACTTCGTGTTTAATTTATAATGTGCCACTCATTTAGAATAGGGTTAAAAAATATGAGTTCCCTTTCAATTTTGGCCACATTAGGAACTGGAGAACGTATAACAGCTTTATTATTAAGAAGAAGTCAAAAGGAAGCCAAAATTATAGTTATGTATTTTTTTAAGAAAATCATTTTTGTGTGTGTCTTGAGAAAAGCAAATTTTGGACAGATTTGGGAAAGATGATTACTAATCAAAGGTGGATTGTGTTTAAAAACAGAATGGGAATAATGACTTTGGGAATTGAAGAGACTGGGGCGAAAAGTGACCAGGACACATTAGGCTGCACTCCACTAGCAGCATGAATGTGGTAATGGCAAAATGAGAACAGCATCTGAAAGGAAATGAAGGTCTCATCATAGGAGCCAAAAAGATTTCATTTTTGTTTTCCCCAGAATTATCATCATCAGCTATGACTGATGATGAAGGACCACTTAACATTCTCCCCAAGGAATAATTGCCAACCTCCTCTTTGGCCCAACCTCACTCACGTGGACTAACATGACAAAGACATAATTTTGCCCTAATTCTTAAAAGAACCGGAAAATGCTGATGTAATCCGTTTGTTTAATTCTAGAAATCCTTTCCCTGAAGTCTGTTTTTGCACAGCCGAACTGGGAAGGGATGTCTGGGGGAATAATTAAAGGATTTAAATGTAAAAGAAAGAGAAATTCTGATGGCATTCTAGGGACTCAGTAAGAATAATGGGAACCAAGGGGAATTTAGATGGTAAGCAGAAGTCAGTGGGAAAATATCTGTCAATATGGTACAAGATGTTTAAAGTTGGTGCTGATTAGGGCCATCCAGTTTATATTTGCACAGTCTATGCTAAATAAATTAGTATTTTAAACGAGATCACCAGAGGCAGAGTAGCATCTGCACAAGAGAATAGACTCCTGAGGGCTTGGGTTGTTTCCTGTTGATTATAGATTGGTGTAGATAATTCATTAAAGCCCTTTGCTTAGCACATCTGTATTTAGAGCAGTTAGATAAAGTTACTGCTATGACCTGAATATATAAACTGTGTATTTAAAAGTTATTTTTCCATAATGCTAATTTGGAGGTAACATACATGAAAATTCTGTAGACAATCTCAGCTGGACATAATCAAGACTGAAGTCATTACTTGTTTTTCCTCCTACTTCACTGATTCATTTCCCTCCCCAACTCCTTTACTGGTCCTTCCTCTTCTTTATAATCCATACACATTTGTCTGATTCAGGACTGTTTCTCAGCCTTCTTACTTCTTGGGTCATTTGCACTCAGGTTCATGGTTTCAAATATATACATATTTGAGATACAGTAGTACCTCGGTTTCCAACCGTCTCCGTTGACGAACATTTCAGTTTATGAACGCCGTAAATTTTATGGATCTATGGTATCATTAGATAGTAAAACTCATGCTAAATTTGCAGTTTTAGGGGTTGATTTTAGAGGTCTGGAATGGATTAATCCATTTTGCATTACTTTCTATCGTGCCTCGGTTTTCGAATGCTGCAGAACTTGAACGGTCTTCCCGAACGGACTACATTTGAAAACCAAGGTACCACTATATATTTGAAATATAGATATATATATTTCCCCATTACCAACCTAACTCCTGAGTTCCAGATTTATACATTCAACTCCGTATCTCCAATTTTCTATACCTAATCTTTTCAATGTCTAATAGGTATCTTAAATTTTACATATTTAGGGAACTGTTGTAACCTTGATAAGGCTAGAGACATTGTTTCTTTAAAACTGTTACGTATGTTGCAAAAGCATGCTAAATATTTGTTGAATGAATTAATAAGTGATTGCCCTAATTTCCCCTCAGATCTACATTTTGTCATATATATATATATATATATATATATATATATATATATATATATATAATATATATATATATAAAATTTTAGTTAATTGTACTGCTATATATCCAGCTGACTAAGGAAGAAAACTTAGCGACATTCTCAATTTTTCCTTTATCTCATCTTTCACATGAAATCAATCATTAAATCCTCTTAATTCTACCCGAGAAAATGACAGGTAATCCCTCTCTTACTGTTACTGCTATCACTGCAGATTCCTGTCTTCCCTGACAAAAGTATTATAGCTTCTGTTATTGGCTGAATTGTACTCCAATTCATACGTTGCAGCCCTCACCTCAGGACCTCAGAATGGGATTGTATTTGAAGATAGAACTTTTAAAGAGGTGCTCAAGTTAAAATGAGACATTTTGGGGGGTCCCTAATCCAACCTGACTGTTGGCCTTATAAAAAGGCATCATTAGTACACACAAAGGCTTACCAGGGGTGCATGTACACAAACAAAAACCCATGTGAGGACACAGCTAGAAGATGACCATCTGCGAGTCAAAGAGAGAGGCCTCAGGAGAAGCCAAACACTGAAACCTTGATCTTGGCTTTCTAGCCTCCAAAACTGTGAGAGATAAACTTATGTCATTTAAGCCACCCAGTCTGTGGTATTTTGTTATGGGAGCCCTAGTGGACTAATACATCTTCCCTAAGAAGATCTTCTAGTCTTCCTAACATGACATCATATCCTCTCTCATTACATATATATATATAATCTCCACTTATTTTAGGTGGATTACAAACAAAGAAAAGACAGGAAAGTAAATATAAATAACAGACAGATACTTGAAGAATAAAACACGGTCTCATCCATCTCCCTCTCTAATCTCCATGCCTCCCTAGTGATCTTTCTTAAATGTTGAACAACTGTAAATGAGCACGTTACTTCAGTGCTTCAAAAAACATCTGGTTCCTTATTACCTGATAGTAAGTGCAAATGTCTTTGCATTGTACACAGAACTCTCTGCATTTTGTTTTTCCTCCACTTGTCTTTCCACGTTCATCTGATCTATAGCCTAAGGAAGAGAAAAGAGCAAGAAGCAGATTGCCAGAGAGAGGCAACGATGAGTCAGCCCCATTGGCTTCCCGTTTCCAGGTCCTGCAAGCCATGCGCCAGGCACTGTTATGAGAATTCTCTACACCAGATCTCAATTGTGTGTCATAAAACACAGAGAGATCATGTAAATTGTTCAGTCTCACAGGGAATGCGTAGCAGTGTTGAGATGTAAAGCTACACAATCCAGCTGTGCTATTCTGCCCCTTGCACCCTCTTATCGTTCAAATACACTTCAGTTGTTGCTAATTTGTTGAATGAAACACTTTTTTTAATTAAGATAGCTCACATTGGTTTCTATTACTGCCAGTAAATTACAAAAACGTTAAATAACCTAGCTTAAATGTCACATTCTCTAAGGAGGAAAAAAAGAAAAAAAGGCCAAGTTATATAACCCTCCTCCTCTTGTCTTCTTGGTAACCCTTTACACCTTCTTCATAATAACCCTCATCAAATCATGATATAATTGCTTATTTACAGGTTTTTTTCTCCAACTAGCATCATGTCCAGCACATAGTAAAAACTAAAATAAATAATACTTACTTTTATTCCATGGCATGTAAACATCTCTAAAAGAACTGTAACATCTTACTCTTAGCATACACCCATAGGGTCTGATATATAGGAGGTGCATAATACATCACTTCATGTAATTAATTAGCACACATTGGCAAGTCCATATTCATTGTTATAGTAGGTAAAGAGTGAAGAGAAGTACCATATTTCCCCGAAAATAAGACCTACCCCTAAAATAAGCCCCAGTTAAGATCATCAGCCAGATGGATGCATTTAACACGTTATGACGATGTTCTAGAAGAAGATGACATGACTGTATTTGAATAAATGTAGATTGTTGTACATGAAAAAATAAGACATCCCCTGAAAATGCGCCCTAAAGCGTCTTTTGGAGCAAAAATTAATATAAGAACCTGTCTTATTTTCGGGGAACATGGTACATGAGGAAAAAAAAGAACCAAAACCCAAATGGGAATTTTAACAGCTTTGATTGGAGGAGCTGAAAATTCCGCATTCTACCTGGAAAAACAAAGTTCTAATATCGGATAGATTCTGGTACTGGTTTAAAAAGTCTGACATTGGGAATCCAGAAGCTGGGGATTTGTTTGATTGCATCTCTCTCTTCCTCTTTCTTGTCTCATTTTTCTTTTTACAGATTGTACCTGTAATGTTCTTAAAGACCAACATGGGTGGTATTTTTAAAGTTGGGTTGGAAACATAGAATATAGGGTCTTAGTATTTTTGTAAATCTGCTAGATAAAAGATTGCTAACATCCTAACTCTCTGTTCATTTTAATTTTGTCATCACAATACAGGTTTTCAAAAATTGGCTGGGATTTGAAAATTATTTATTTTTACTTTTATTGAAGTTTATTGGGGTGATGAAGTTTCTTGAAGCACTAGATATTTTGAAGCTGAGAGGTCATTGCAGTTTCTATATTAAACTTTCAATTACAAAGAAATTTATAGCTTTATAGATTAATATAGAAAGGAACAATTCTTATACGTGTAGACAGAAAAATGATAAGAGGAACAACTGCTTCCTAAAGCTGGTAAATTTTTATGTTAACAGCCTTTCTAATTGAATAAACCAAAGCAAACAAACAAATAAACAAGCAAAGTCCAGATTTCTTTTCTACTTTGTGTCCCTTATAATTATTAATTCTATAAGAGGAGTAGTGGGTTTGGATGATCAATAGAAGTAATACAATTTGGTGAATTCTTAATAATTTCCCCCTTCTTGTACATACATGGATATCTTATCTACTGCCCATAACAAAAATATTAGAGAAGATATATATATATATATATATATATATATATATATATATATATATATATATATATATAACATATTTTAAAGTAGAGATCTGAGGGTAAGAATACCTGACATCTCTATATTATGGCTTAGTAGGTAAATGCATACTGCCTATGAATTAATTCATAAAAGCACAAGTTGCTTTTCTTTTTAATAGCAGATGTTTCTTCTATAACAATTAGAAACATATTAAGGCCTCTAATACTGTGAATGATACTCCAGGACAGTGAATTATTGAGTGAAACATCTTTTTTTAAAGACTAAAATAGCACGAGAACAAATACTTGCAAATGTTCTGACTAAATTTCTTACAAGACAGGTAAACAACCTGAGCATGCAGCATCAAACAAAATTTCAAACATATGAGAAATTTCAGTTGGGCAACTATGACTATCATTCCTAGAAATCGAAGGGAGACCTTAATCAGTTCAGCCACATTCCCGGAAGCTAGGGCTTCAAGGGCCAGGTTCAGCCTCTGAGAAATCCCCACGTGTGGGATAATAGGTTTTCTAGCTACTTGTGAAAAGTGACTGGCATCAATTCAAGAAAAGGTGTCATTGATTTTGATGACTGTGCCTTTTCTGAGAAACAGGGTGAAAAGCCAAGAATCTGGGCACAGTTATGGCAATGAGACATTACAGTTGTCATGGATAGGCAAAATTAATCTAAGTGACAGAAATTAGATCAAGGGGGTTGGAAACTGACAGCCAACAGCATAAGTGAGCTTTCTGGGCTGATGGAAGTGTTCTATACTTTGGGGAGTTGGTTACAAGACTATGTATATTTGTCAAAACTCATCCAACTGTACATTAAAATGGATGCATTTTATTATCAAAATCAAATTATACCTCAAGAAGCTGATAAAAAGATGAAAATCAGGGTTGGAAGAGTTACTGGCTTTGGAGGCAGGGTCCTATGACAAAATAGAGAGGCAAAGAGTGTCCTGGAAATGTCCCCTTTCTGAACTCTGTGATCTTTTTCTTGTTCTTCCTCTTCTTAGCCTAGATGTAGGGTTCTCTGGAGGGCCCCACAGACTCCTTAGGCTGAACTTCTTGTCTAAAGTTGCCCTCTCTCATCTCTTCACAAAATTCTTATCTGTAGCACCTAGGTGTTCTACAAGTATGTGTTGAGTAAATGAATGGATAAATAAAGGAAGGAAAGGAAAGGTTAAGTAAACAATTATACTAACGTATCAGTATCTTATAACAAACTATTTAATTAGAAGCATTTTTTTCTTCCCTTTTTCCTTACTTTTTTATTAAAAATCAATTTCTAGTAGGACAACTATCGGAAAGGAAGGTATTTATTCTTCTAGACAGTGAGAAGAGGGATTTGTATCAACGAGAAGAGGGTTTTGTTTCCGGCTCTATTGCCAGGGTAGAAAGCCTGACACCGGGTAGGCACAAAAATCCTCATTGTGTGAAAGAATAAAGCCAAACAATGTTGTCACTTTAAGCAAGACCAGAAAAAATGAGTACAACCATTCCCTTTAAATGACTTAAGATCTGGATTGCCACTGACACTTTTCAAGACGAGCTTTACTGAAAGTTTTGCTCTGAGAGTATTACAACTGTCTGCAAAGTTGCCTGAGAACAATATGAAGAAGGAAAGATTTTGAATGTCATTAAAACTTCTCTGTATATCCAGCCCACAAAATAGAATTTTTTTATTGTAAAGTAACAAATGATCTCTGCAAATAATTGCAAAAGTATAGAGAATAAAATAAAATCATTCCGCCCAGAGATACACAACTTTAAGGTGTTTGTGTTCTTCCTTACTGTTTTTTCTGAGTGTTTTGAAGGAAAATATAAGCACTCACCTGCATACATTTTCAGAGTTGAAATTATATTGTGGATGGATTTTTGAGTTCTATTTGTATTACATCATATTATAAGCACTTCATCTTCATCATTCTTCATAATTCTTTAAATTGCTGCCTGCTCTATGGAATGTGTATCCAACATTTATGAGAAAGGAGCCTCAGTGCATTGCCGAAATAGAGTTCTGGGTGGGTGCCATCAGTAATGGTTGGCTCAAGAATGAAGTACGCGTACCTGCCCCACCTCCCGAGATAATGATGTCATGCTGTCTGTGGCGCTGAAAAGTAGCCCTTCTGGGAATCAGACTAAGGACACCTGAGGGCCTGGAGTTGAAAGGAAGAAATGATTTATGAAAAAGAAGCCTGACAGGGAAAGCCAGGCAATCAGTGCTAAATACCCTGTCAGCCAGTTCAAAGTATTTTGGGCATTGAGAGTTCTGTCCATCATTAAGGAACGTGGTAATGATGTATCGTGTGGGCACTGGCATCCTTCTTTACCTACACACTCGAGCAACCTGGAGGGAACAGATGTCTAAGTGAGTATTAAAGCTCTCTTAAGATGGATTATCTCTGCTGTGATGATCGTTAAGATCTACTGAGTGTTTACTGTGTGGCAGGAACTGTTCTATGTTCTTTCCACCCAGTAACTCATTTAACCCTCGCAATGATTCCAATAAATGATTTCTGTTATTATTTCATTATCCTCATATTACGGAAAAGTTAGAGGCAAAGAGAAGCTATGCAAATTATTGTCAGAGAACAAGATGTAAAGCAAGGGGTTCTGGTCCCAGAATATATATGTAGTTATTTTATAAATATATTTGAATATATAATTTATGATATATCTGTAGCTCTATATCTATCTGTCATCTATCTATCTGTCTGTCTGTCTGTCTGTCTGTCTGTCTGTCTATCTACCTATCTGTAGTTTACATAGGCCACGCTGTGAACTGAGGCTGTCTACTACCAGTACCAGGCCTGCGGTAGCTCTGCAAAAAGCCAGGAGACACCCTAAGGCCTGCTGCCACCTGCCAGCTCCCTTAATGTTCAGCTGCTGATAGAGACTCATGGGGTACTCAAGATGAGTGAGGCAGGGTCTCAGGGAGTCACTAGAGTGGGAAGAGTTGTGGTTACCAGGTTCTAGTTCGGTTTCAGAGCTAAGCCTGGAGCAACTCAGAGGCACTCCAAGGCCAGTCAGTAGCTGCCTGCCTGGCACCCATGGACTCCAACAGTTTTCCAAGAATGAGTGCAATGCTGGTGGGGCTGTTTGCTCGTGGAAAAGTGCCTCTGGCGTTATGAGAGTTTGGTGAGGCAGAACCGCAGAAGAGTTCACCAGGCCAACCAGATTCAGATTTGGCCATGGTGTGGGAGGGCTCAACCCAGGATAGATGTCGACTACCTGCTGGCTGCATAGGTAATGGGCGATGCTGCATAACTCAGTCTCCCCCCATATGCCTCTGACACCCCCTGAGTCACTGTCCCTTCACCAGAGCCCAAGGTGAGTGCCTGCAAGTGAGTGAGTCTGTGTGCAGGCCATTTAAGAAGATGGCTAGGTTTCCAGCAGCCTTCCATCCCACCTGGACGGTCGGGATCCCCACTGTTTTTCACAGCCAGATGTTGTGGGGGTTCCTCTTCCCAACACCAGTACTCTGGGCTGGAGAGCTTGGTGTGGGTCTGGGGTCCCTTGCTCCTCTGGGGGGAACCTCTGCAACTGAGATATCCTGATTCTCAACTGCCCCACGGAAGTCTGGGGCCCATTTCTCATCTCCGCCTGTCCTACAAGTCTCAACGTGGTTTTCCTTTATATTTTTAGTTAGAGGGCTTCTGTTCAGCTAATTTTCAGATCATTCTCAAGGTTGATTGTTGCAATTTGTGTGTGTGCATGGAAGGACACAAGCACAGTGTTAATCTACTTTGCTACGTTGGATGTCTCCTTGAACTACTCTTATAATCACCTTTCCTATCTGCTCAATTCCATGTCCTGTCCTCTCTAAATCCATTTTCAACACAGAGGTCTGAGTTCATATAAATAAGTCAGTAAGCAAATAAATAAATAAGATTGTGGGTATATGTATGTGTGAGTGAGTGTATAACCATTACCATCTATATCAAATCCTTCAGAGATCCCATTCTCCAGCAAGTTAAAATCCACGTTCCTATGGCCTCCGTGACTCTGAGACCCATCCTTGGCAATCCAACGTCAAGTATGTTGACTTTGCGTCTTATACATCATCCTGCAGTCATACCACACAGTGTGTGTTTTTGCTCAACACGGTAAACCTTTTCTTTGCTTCCCTGATCAAGTTGCCCTTGCTTCTGCCTGCTATGCCTGTTTCTATACTTCCTTTACCCAACTTCTACTCTGCCTTTAAAGCTCAGTTACTGTTCTTTCCCCCGGAAATCTCTCCAACAGATATTGAACTCCCTCAATGACTTGTGTATATTTGTATCACTGCAACAAGTGATTATGTTTATATCACCACCTTTTCCCACCAGAACGCAAGCTCTCTGAGGGCAAGGACTTTGGGTTAAAACACCTTGGTACTCCCCATACTAAAACATTGTTTGGTGAGTGGTACACTCTCTAGAAATACTAGGAAAATGAAAGTAAGAATGAAAATACCATAAACTCAATCAATTATATGAGTCATTAATTCTGAGATATGTAGCAGAATTCTGCTTTAACACATTTATAAATCACATATTTGACCTACTTGGCATCATGTTATCATATCTTAATTATGTCCATTTGTTTGAAATTCAATTAAAACTCCTTTCATTAAATGATGTGTTTTGAAAATTAGGTAATCTGATTATTTTAATTTTTTAAAATAAGTGAAATATTGCCAGAATCACGTTAGTCTACATTTTCCAACAAAGCAAAATGGCCAAAATAGAATTTTTCTTTGATTCTGCAGCTTACATTATTCCAGCAATATCTTAATTAATATTATCATCTATATAATACTGTGCTTGAAAAAGGTATTGGCTATTAGATTAGATCTCTACTAACCCTAGGGAAAATCCTATATTCTTTTCACATAAATCCCTTTATCAACCCATATTAATGAAATTTATTCTTTAACCTCATGTGACTGACTTCATTTGAATGACAACTATTTTCCCCCTTTCTTTTATGATACATATCTGACTTTCCTTCTCTTTTTTCACAATAAGCACTCTACATCTTCACTGCTCCATTCACTCATCCAACAATTATTTGCTGACTTTTCTGAAAGTTGGTCTCTATCACAGAGCCTCTGTTCTGGAGCTACTTTCTCCCCAGGTGTTCTTGTTTACTTTCATGGTGTCATTGTGTCCAAAAGAGACCTGCCTTCTGACATCCAAAGCCTATATCCATTTGCTTGCTCAACATCTTTGCTTGGATTTCTAGCAGACACCTTTGACTCAATATATTCCAGACTGAGCTTGCTTATGCCCCGGTTTCCTCCTTCCTACCAGGGAGGAGGAATATGCAAGCAAAAGCACTGACAATCCTTTTGATGCCTTCTTTGTCTTTCACCTTCCTGGCAATCACCAAATCACATTGATCTTGCCTGCGTGGTACCTCTGCAATCCATCCACTTATTTCTTTCTCCACTGCCACTGCCACAGTGGAAGTCACCATCATCGTCTTTCCTGCATTACTCTAACTCACTCACAAATAGGCCCTAGCATCTACTTTTGCTTCTCCCCAATCTATTATTCACACTGTTGACCCAGTGATCTTTTAAAAAATATTGATCTGATCATGTGATTCCTATGCTTAAAACTCAAAATGATTTCCCATTACTTTTAGGACAAATTCCAAAATATATTTCAAATGGTCCACAAAGACATGCCTCCCTTTCCAAGCTAATCATTCTCTCTCTTATCCTGGATCCATCTTTAGCCTTCAATCATGAACTGTCCTTTAGTTTCTCAAAGAATGTTCTTTTTCACTGCAGGACCTTTGCACACTCTTTCTTGTTTCTGTTCATATTAAAGCAGAAATAAAATAGCCATGCTTTTAGAAAAATCCAGCAGTATAAACATCTATAAAATGAAAACTAATAATTTTTTTCTCTTACTCCCATGCCTGCCACTCTTATCAAAAGTATCCAATGTCATTTGCCTCTTGTATATTTTGCTTAAATGTGTTCGTGTGTGTGTGTGTGTGTGTGTGTGTGTGTGTGTATTTTTGGAAGGAGCATAAAGAAATGGGTTTACTCTGCACTCTATTCTGTAACAAAGTGCAATGATTAAAGTGCAAATTCTGGAACCTGACTGCCTGAATTAAAATTCCATCTCTGCCACAAAGTAGATAGGTGTGTGACCTTGGACAAGTTACTTATCCACTCTCTCTTAGTCTCCTCCTCTGTAAAATGAGAAATCAACAGGATCTACCTCATAGGTTGTTGTAAACATTAAATGAATATACACATAAGCATACATGGATGATGATTCTGCCCATAGCTGAATATATTTATTTCATCAAATACTCTAAATGTAGAAAATAACTACAGGATAGATACATGGACCTGCTATTTCTACTATGAGACGGTTCTAAGCCTAAATCTTATTTATGACCCAACCTCAAAAGGCTCAGTCTAACTGACAGATTACCTCTGGGTTAGCTAATAATCCCGCAGGCCTGGACATTTCATTACTCAAGTGTTCACTTCCTTTGGCTAACGTCCTTTTGAGAAAGGCAAAGGAAAACATTATAGAACATATTATTGGTGCTGTTTTATGGTTTGTTTTTTTCTTTTCCAAAGTATCTGGGCCTCCCCATCATCCAGGGGGCTTTGAGTCTGAGAAACCTTTCAGGTCTAGTTATTGAGAGGCTGTGATGTCATGAAGACTCATTATTGTAGCACAGTCAGTGCTCTGCTTACCAGGGAAGTCACACAGCTCAAACAGGAGCTCCGTTTTCCAAGAAGTCCTATGATCAGCTAGCCACCATCAGTGATCTCTGTCAATGAAACTATTCTGAGAATCACTTTGACTCTGCTGCCTGTCATGGCACCTATACCTCCTCCTGCCATCCTGAGATTCCTTCATCCCCACTGGCTTCCCCAAACCTGTAAAGACTTGTTGTAACTCACACTTTTAAAGGATTTTGGTGCTTTTCTCACCAGTGTATTAATCTTAGAGTCAGAAATAAAGTATCTGTGAAACCCTCTTAGGGGACATAAAGAAATGGGTGAGTGGGTCACATATGATCTAAGATTTTGATTTTTTTCTTCTACCCCATACCGATGGTTTCTCTCATATTAGTTTCATTCAGCATGGATCACCATTGAATTGAGTTTTCAGTCAGCCGTGCATTATCGTTGCTCAAGCTGCCATGATGAATACTGAATCTCTGATGAATCCTTATGTATTGATGGATCGGTCTGATCTATAATTGTATATTGCCCACTTTGGTCTAGCACTTTGGGATTCCAGTCTCTCACATAGTCTCAGTGTTTTTCCAAGAAAGATTATCAAAGCTTTGCAATTCCTTTGCTAAACAGCTTTCTCTTTTGAGACCTAATTTGTGATAGCGACCCTGAGGCACGGAGGGGATCATTCTAGTTATAGATCTGTGGGCAATTTACAGATGGTCATAGTAAAGCTTTAAAAGAGTTATCTTCTCATTGCAAGGTAACTGTTTCAGACAACTTCATTACCTGGCCTTTGAGCAAGGCAGGAACTAATTATACAATAGACTGGAGAGAAAAGATTGCTTCTGCTGGCAAAGCATACTCAGTGGGATTTGGGAACCCTGAAGTTCCCAAGCTGTCATCGAAAGTCTCCCATTTCAATTACTAGGGACCCATTTTTCCCCCCAACAATGTCTTAGTTTTCTGTAGAAGACCTAGTAAGCCTGTGAATTCATTCTAGATTATTCCATGCGATAACTGATTTATTTACTCCTTTCTTTGTGCACCTTGCCTTACCAGAGTCCTGTCCTTAATGCCAATAACTGGCCTGAGCCATCAGCCCCTCTCTGATCCAATTCTAAGTTTTCCTAGTTCTATGAAGTTTGTTGCCAAGACATTTTTTGACAGCTATTTCTAGATTACTCAAAGCTTTTAGTTGTACACAACAAAAGTTGACCCTGGAAACTATTCTAAACATGGTTTTTCTTTTAATTATATTTTACATTTGGTTACTGTTTGCATATAAGGAATCTAATAATTTCATATTAATTTTTTTATCTTCCAACTTACTGATTTCTCTAGTTTTTTGTTTTAGCACTATTCCGAGTATGCAATTAATATATCTCCAAATATTATAATAGTAATTTTCTCTTTTTGTTTAGTGTTTATACCTTTCTTTCTCTTGTATATTTGCTTTTGCTAATACTTCTAGATCAATGTATATAATATAGTTACATAATGGATGTCTTAGTGGGCATTGTTGTGTTATTTGTGCTTTTAATGGTAATGTTTACACCAGCAATTCACCATTAAGATTATTGATGCTGACTTTTGGTTTGAGAGAGGGGTACTATACAATAATAACTATCATTATTTTAAAAGTATCTATATTTATGCTACCAAAGGTGTTTATGCAAAACTGATTTTGAATTTTATCGGATGAGGTTTGTGATCACTTGAAAGGAGCATATATTTCCCCTTTTGATTTATTAGCATGATGTAGTATAACAGAATTTCTAATTTACGTCCCATTATTTTTAGATATTTTAGTCATATCCCACTCTTCCTTTCTTCTTAGCCCTACCTTGTTTTTTCCTGGTCCACAAAATAAGAACATTTATTTTGGGTCCAAAATTCACTTTTAAGATTTAATTACTGTACTTAATCAACTTTCTGAGTATTACTTATCTCTCCTACAATTTCTCCCTTGTCTATTATTCTTTCTTCTCTCTTTCCCTTTTTCCTCTCCAATAACTACCCCTTATATGATATTGATGAGAGATTTATATCCCAGGATACCTCACCATGGGTACTTACGCAATGAAATTTGGCTAAAAGAACAGATGAAAGTACATTTGTACACCTGCCTTTGGAAATTAAGGTAGGAGATTCTAAAACAACTTAATATTCATTAAATGCCTGCAAAATTCCAGACACATTGCTGAAATGGTGATTATGTCATAGTTTCAACCTTAAAGGAACCGTAAGTCTGATCAGAGACCAATGGGACAATACAGTACACTACAATGGCCTGTTACCCACATAGGAGAGATGCTGCTATCTGGGAAAGACCCTGGAGTGCATGACATGTAGTTGAGTTCTGAAAGATTACTTTCCTGGTTTATAACTATTGATAAAGATTCAAAAGCAAAAGGAACTAGATATCAAATTCTAGAAAGTTATTTAAAATATAGCCAATGCTTGTCAATTTTCCTAATTTTGAATCTCTGCAAGAATGAAATATAATGTTTTGAGCTGCCTTATAAAGATGTGCAAAGTTATTAAGACTTTACCTCCAGAGGGTGATGTCCTCCAGCTAATTGGTGGAAGTGCAATATCACATGGCATTTTAAAATCAACCCCACGTAGCTTTTCTACTCTAAGATCTCAATTTTAGAGCATCTGTATGCAAATCTTGGAGATAGGTTTCTCTCTATCCCAAGAAAGAAGAATACCAAGTGTAATGGAGATTTTTAATATTATGCCATTGGCTATTCAAACATGTTATTCAGACTAATGAATGTAAGTCTGGGAGTTACAAGTTGAGGGGCATTAAGTTTATTTACTTGAGTATACGATATTTAAAGCAAAAGGCATCATATATAAAAATCACCATCCTCACAAGTTTTCAGTCTTTACTAAGAGGTAGTACTAATGATAATAATAATGATAATGGATGTGAAGGAGAGTGGATGGTGCTTGCAGTGGACAATTTATATAAGACCATGTCTTTGGAAATTGTTTTCAGAGGTATATTGGACTTATAAATTTGAAGTCATACGTAACTTTTTGTCCTAAAATGACATTACTAATTTTGTCACATATCTTACCCATAAAAAGTTCTGAGATGACTTTTTGATGTTTAAAAAAATTAAATTTATTCTTAGAGATTGAATATTTGACATCTCTGAGGATATATAAAATGTGTTGCAGGTTCTGAAGGCAGATCAAAAACAATGGCAATGATACAATTTTGGGAATAAGTACTTAGCCCCCTGGGATGAGTATTCGAAATATGAAAACACTCGATTGGATGCCTTGATAAAAACTACTAGTAATCCTCTACATCCATTGTTCCTTCTTATATCGTAAAAGACTGTCCAACTTTTTAGCTGGATACATGACCACATGGAATAAAGACTACATATCTTTGCCTCCCTTCAAACAAAATGTGGCCATGTCACTTAGTTTTGACCAATGGAATATAAGCAAAAGTGTCATGTGACAGCCTTGAATGTTCATGGATAGACAATCATCATGCATTCTTTGCCCTTTCTTTTCTGTCCCTTTTGCCTTCCTATGAACTAGAATGCTACAGAATTGCTGGACCTAAGGCAGCAATTTTGGTCCATGAGGCCATCTTGGGATTGGAGGCCATATAAGTAGTAGCATAACAAGACAGAACCCATGCATTTAAAACTTTTATGAAAATGAGTCCGGTATAAGTCCTATACTGCTTGCCTTCAAGCTATTATTTAAGAGAAATAAGCATATTTTTTCTGTAAGTCACTGTCATTTGGGATCTCGAGTACTCAAAATGATCTTCATCCTGTCTGATACGTATGAATAAATTCTTGTGTGTCTGATCAACGTATCATACTATTTTTTACAGTCAATATGTACTTTCAGAATAACAGTAAAAACAGACATGTATTGTGCAATTTACCAAACTCATCTGTGCTTTACAGTCACCTTAGTGTATTGTCATTTAAATATTAATTTTCAAGAAAATTTCCAAATTGGGAAAAACATAAGAGTATCGTGAGATTGGCCAGGGATGGGGGTGGTGGTGAAGAGATGCTGTATTCCTGATATCCTTGTACAGACTGTACGAGAGGGCATACTCCTCGTATGAGCTACCTGAGAATCCAGCCTTGGTCAGTCCCTACCTATTATTTCTGCCAGAAGTATTGATTTGACACCCATTGTGCTACAGGTACTATTTTAAGGCCTGACTATAATGTAACAAAAAAAAAAAAAAAAAAAAAAGACAGTCCCAACTTCATGGAAGTTATATTCTAGTGTGTGAACATAGATGGTAGATAAGTAATCAAATAAATACATAACATGTGAGAAGTGAGAAGTGTTATGCAGAAAACAAAGGCAGGATGAAGATGTAGAATAGAACTGAGTGTTTGTTGGGGGAGGGGTGATATTCAGAGACCTTCTCAGTCTGGAATAAGGCAAACATTTGATAACCATATACTTTGTCCCATTGTTTTTAATATGTGCCAGCTCCTGCACTCTCACAGATGAGCACACATCAACATGGCAATGACCTGTCCATTCTTGTCCCAACAACATTCTAAAGACTCCTAATCATGGACATTCCATAGGGCTTGGATTCTAGAATGAGAAAGGCAAGAATCCACATTTTATTTTTGCCGGTTTGAGGTTATTTTTAAGTTCATGCATCATTCTTGACAGTAACATTTAATTTCTAAGAGCCTGATCTATATTCAAATTTCACTTTTCACATATTGTTGCAGAGATGATACTTATTAGTTCTCACACTTTTTTTTCAACCAAGAAAAAAATATTTTTAAAAACTTTCCTCTTAGGAAGGGTATCCTGTTAAAAAACAAAAAACAAAAAAAAAGTCTGGAATTCAAGATGGGGAAAGAACAATGTGTGTATACTGGTCATGTCTTCCCACTCACTCCCCAAAGGCCATTGGGCAAGTCAGTAAGCTAAGTTCTTCATCTGTAAGATGAAACGAAGTTCACAGGCTTCTCCAATTAAATGAGATGCTCCCTGTGACAAATGTAAAAGAACTATAAAGCCCTGAACATTACTGTTCTCTTAAGGACCAGGACATTTTAAAGTATTGAGATGACCTGAAGAAGCACATGTGAAGACCCCGTGGGCTGAGAGAACAGAGCTTCTGGTAGGCAGAGTTTGAGTAATTCCATATTTGTTTAAACTTGTTTCCTTAATTTATTATAATCATTACTCCCTGCCAGTAAGGGCATATTCTCCACATTCTATGAATAGTTGCAAAGTAAAGAGAAATTTGCTGGGGATAAACCCATCTCAGTATTTCCTCTTTAAGCATATATACATATAATAGTTGTTTATAAAAAAGAAAACCTCTAAACACAAAGTTAGAAGTTGATGCCAAGCTAGGAGAAAAATTGCAACATATGTGACACATCCTTACAATAGAGGGAATTTTAGGGAAGAGGTACATATACTGAGAAAGGTAAGAAAGTATCTGAATACACATTTTAAATAAAAGGTTAACCTAGAGACATATGAGAAATGTTCATTTCCATTGGTTATCAAACAAAAGAGATTTTTAAAATGATGCAATTTTTTTTCCATTGGCAAAGATTTTATAAAAATTTAAAAACAGAACATATTTGTGAGTGATGCACACATCTGCTGGTGGTAGGTATATAAACTGGTACAGGTGGAGAAAATTTAGTAACATGAATATAAAGCCATACAAATGTGCATAAGATGGAAAGGTTTTGAAAATAGAACTCTGTTGGTTTTATTTCTATTAATTGATCTAGTGAAAAATAATAAAGATACACACTAAGTCTGATGTAGCAAGATGTCCATTAGAGTATTATTTAGAATAGAAAGTTGTAGAAACAATCTACATAAATACCTGGAGATTGATTAAATGAAGTAGGACCACTTAATGATCTTAAGTTATTTAATAAATTAAAATATTACTTAATGAAAAACATGTTATAGTTAATATGTACTTCATGTGTTCACTAAATGAATATATGGAGAGATATATTCTAAACATAATGGGAGAATAAATAAAATGTTTTTCTTTGGGTGGAATGATAAATATTCCAAATTATCTGATTATATATATATATATATATATATATATATATATATATAATTATAAGTAAATCCCAATGAACAGAATTTATTTCTTTTAAAAATTATTAAAGACTGGAATCTTAAACTAGGGTAGAAAATTCAACTCAAATATGCAAAAATATTATATTATTTTCTCTAATTGACTTCCCCTTTCTCTTGAACCCATATGCCTTCTAAATCTTGGGTCTGGAGAGGTTAAACATTCTCAATTAAATGCAGCTGAATTTGTTAGGCAGTTACATAGATTTCAGGTGTACAATTCCGTAATGCATCATCTATATATCACATTGTGTGTTTATCACCCAGAGTCAGTTCTCCTTCCATCACCATATATTGGATCCCCTTTATCCTCATCTACCACCCCTCTTCCCCCTTACCCTCTGGTAACCACTAAACTACTGTCTGTGTCTATGAGTTTGTGTTTCTTCATTTGTTTGTCTGATTCTTTTCGTTTTTTAGTCACCCCAATAAACTTTAATTTTAAAAAAATGAAACTGAATTTCTCCTGGCTTAAGGGTCATTTTAAAGTAAATCTTGTATCAGTTCAAAGATCAGACAATTTCTCCTCTCTCCAGGAGTCTCCCTTGCCCCTTATGTTTCCCCAAATGTTTTAAGGCCATAAAAGGGGGATGATATACTTAGGAGGAGAGTGTCTGCTGCAGGCTGGCCTGTGGATGTGCTGTCTTGTTCCACTGGTTGTTGGGTATCGGCCTCTTTTAAAATAGAAGTTTTGTTGTTTTCAAGTGTGGTGAGGCCAACAGATGAGGAGACAACCGTGATTGAAAGGATAGTTTGTTACTCACTGTTCCGCCCAGTACAGCCTTCTCTACGCCACACAAGGCGCCACACCGGGAGTAGCAGGCTCCGTCAGGAGGGGCAAGTGTGTCAGGAGGTTTATTGTGGTGTCCATGGGAAGGAATGGGCAGGCAGAGTAAGCAGATGAGCTAGTTTGAATCACGTCAGCAGGCTCTGGGTGTAGGGGCTGTGTCTAGTTGTCTGGTACCTGGCCCTGGCGTGATTAGGACAGGAGTGTAAGAGCGCCATAAAGGAGGTAGGAGGGGATATAGGTTTTGAACTGGTTGGTTTTCAAATAGAAGATGCACACACAGGTCAGTTGAGTCCTTTAGACGTGAGCAAGCCTTTGGAGGGGCAGTGTCATCAACTCCAGGGTCAACAAGGACCCAGATGTCAAAATGTTAGAAATACGTGGTTAATGCCAGCCTCCATTCCTGCACCCATCCCTAACATAACTTCTCCCTTCTGGTCTCCAAACAGCTGATGTCCACGGTCAATGCGCATGGATTCTATACCCTTGATTCAGTCAGGGTCTCAGCTCCTGCAGTTTCTTGCCTGGATTTGTCTCTTCTGGTCTCTGGTTGTCTTGGCACTTTCACTTCACCTTGCATGGACTTGTGGCAACTGGAATTTTCCACAAACCCCACATATTCACAGGGAATGGGGCCTCAAACTCAGGTCTTCTTTCTGCCTAAACATAAAATTTTTGTTGCTTTGCATAGTGTCCAGGTACATTGGAGGCAGTTTTGTCTCAAAGTTCCGAAGGCAAGATGACACAGACACCTCTGTTTTGGAAATCTTCCTCAGCTGTGTTTTCGGGAAATAGATGTTTGAATGTGCTTTCCTGTCTTTCTCCTTCTCCTCCTGCCTTTCCTGTCTCTTCTCCTCCACCCTTCCCAATTTCTCAACTCCTCCCAACACCAGGAGAACTTTCCTCCTTGTTTTAGAGGAACTTAATTTACATGACATCCTCATTTGTCCCTACTCTGTAGTTTATAAAATCAACTCTGTGATGGAGTCCCGTCAGCCTGGTTTTGTATTCTTGGAGCTGTGAGAAGACCAAAAACCAGGTTTTGCTAGTATAAAAACACAATGGTTTCGTATATTAAAATATTATTCCTGCTGTAATCTCCCCTTAGTGAATTGGGCATCCCCACAAAGGACATTCAGCTCATGTATAGACCTTCCTCTTTCAGAAGGGTATCTTCTCAGAATTCATTACTCTCATCTCTTCAAGTTCATCTCGGTAAACTTGGCACCATGCAAATCCTCACATTTCCCAAATAAAGGTTGTACCCTTTCCCCAGGATGCTGAACTTCTTGTAATCCTACCTCCATCCTTACTCCTCCTGACCACCTCCTTAACCACGGGAAAACTTAGCCAAAGCTGCAAACAAAGCTACCCCTAAAATGGCATAATACTAGGAGAAGCCTCCAACACTGGGGATGCGGGAAGCCAATGTCTCTCTAAAGAAGGGCGGCAGGAAAATGCCCCCACCTCTCCCAAGTTACTGTGGAATCTTGGGCCCCCAGACACCTGATACAAGGACAGAGGTACAGGTGGAGCCACGGAATCCCTTTGTCTTTCCTGTGATCTTTCTGGCAGGCAGTGAATTTCATATAGTTGGCTGGGGCTTCTCTTTCTGGCTCAGCTACCTTCTCCTCGTCTGAAACAGTCTCCAAATGTGCCCCAGACCACTGCTCATCGGCCTGAGCTGCTGCTGCGGAAATTGGAATTCCTTTCTAAAAGGAGTCCTTTAAAAATCCAAAGCCCAAGCTAGGGGACTAAAAGATGCCTTTCCATACCCTGCCCTCTGTGCTATCTGCTGGCTACCCGATATCTGTTTCTGCAGGTGGTTGCTCCCACAGAATCTTGACTCTCAATTAGAAATGACATAACTTCTAAATATGGGTCCATTTTAGGTCTATATATTCTGACCTCTACATCTTGTGCTTTCAGTATTTGCATATTAATATACAGATATAAGCTAGCAAAGTATTTTCATTTTCTTTCAATTAAAATTATTCGATCAGGATATATGCATATGCGTGTATAGCCACATCTAGCTACATCATAGTAAAACTGCAGAACATCAAAGCCAAAGAAAAAACATCAAAAGTTCTCAGACGAAAAAGACTGAATTTATCTGGTAGAACAGTTAGCTTGAACCTTGGAATCTTTACACAGTTAGCTATCATTCGAGAGTTAGAGTAAAATGCAGATATAGAAAGACCAAGAAAATTTACTGTTCGTGACTCTTACTAGAATAGTGAATACAGGATGTAACTCAAGAACAAAAAAAATGAATCCTGATGGAATGATTGGAATGCAAACAACAATGAAAATAATAGAAAAATTAAATATGTTGGCAAAAATAATAATATACATAGTGTTGAATATTTTTAAAAATTATAAAACTAAAGAATAAATTAGTCAGTGAACTTTTGGCTACCAAATGCAAATTTTTTACCAATTTGACTTTTGACTTAATTTTGTTACTGTGTTTTTAACTGTACTGAACTTTTACATTTTATATAGTAAAGCTATCAATCTAGTCCTATATAGTTTTTTCTTTACTTTGATATCTTGTTTAGAAAGTCTCATTCATACGCCAAGTTTATAAAAATATTTGTCATTTTTAAGAACTTACATTGTTTCTCTTGTTTACAAAAGTAAGAGACACATAAACTTATTAATGTAAGAAATAGGAATACACTTATATATTGAAATAGAGATCAGGGGCCGTGTTAGAGTAGGAAATCATAAATTTAAAGAATCTGAATCTAAAAGAAGAGATGTCATAAAATCTTGACGCTCCAAATGAAGACTTTAAATTTACTCTGAGAGTTGCCTGTAAGTTGGGTTACCAATTATTTCTTCTAGTGCACTGAGAGGGGGCTGTGCCCTCAGAGTGAGAACAATGCCATCAGCAGTCTTACTGTGCTGGTATTTTGAATTAGAGATTGAGAACGTCAAATGTGACAAGACATTATGTCTATTTCCTTTTTTCAGATATTTTAGATTGCATTTTTAAGTGCTACAAAACCGTTTAAACATATAATGGGATTATTGGGTTGGGAAAAGTTCCAGTTGATGACAGTCAATTGAAGCAAAGGTTAATTTTATTAAGGGCTCCTGTAGCTGTCTACCAATAAGTAAATAAATAATAAAGCAAAAGTTGTCTTTCTATATTCAGACCTAAATTATACTTTTGTCAGTGTTAGCAGTAGGACACACACACACACAGACACACACAAATACACACATCTATAAATATATCTATATCTAATATATGTGAATATATAGAGATATATGTATATAAGACAACTAAAGCAAATTAAAATACAGAATATGGAAAAAAATATTTTTCAGATTCTCATTTGTCCCTGATGTGTTATGTTTATACTATAGTTCAGAGGAAACAAACCTTTGAGGCCAGATGGTCCTGGATTAGGGTTGTAAGATTTAGCAATAAGAATACATGGTGCCCACTTATATCTGACTTTCAGATAAACAATGAATAATTTTTTTAGTGCACATCCCATGCTATATTTTATTAGGCAACCCTATCCTGGATTGTACGTCAGTGTCACCTGTCCTGCTGGGTGACTCAGACTTTAATTTCCATAATTGCCAACTGGGGAGAATAAGAGCCACTTTTCAGGTTGTTGTGAGTCTTGCATATTGTACGCAAAAAACTTTGAACAATATCTAAAACATGATAGGTGCTTACGAAATGTTACATTCTTTCCCCTCTTGAAACTGTATCCAGCCACATGGAAATAGGTACAGTTATAAATTTACAATCCTTCATGTTAAGAAGTATGTAAATCAGTAACGGATAAATTAATGAATTTGGATGTTGCCAGCCAAGATTTTAAGCCACTCTAGAATCAATCAATTAATTCTTGCCCATGTTATACCTGTTATCTTACAACAAACATTAAGAATTTTCTGGTCCTGAAAGCTGGGAGGGTGGACAGAGGCTACATTAGAACATTTGGATGTTAAATTTAAAATGCCCAAAATAGAATTGAATTTCCCATCCCCATCTAATTGTTTTTCAGATTTTCCAATTTCAGTAAAAAGTGCAATCATTTATCCAGTGGTCAATCTAAAACCTAGGAGGATTTCAGTATGATCCTAATCAAAATACAAATAGATTTGCCTATAAAAATGCAAAGGATACAAAAAATTCAACACAATTTTGAAAAAGGACAGATCATACCTAGCACCTAAATCATGGCTTTGAACACTGTTGCTTAATAAAAAGAACCAGCATTCCTTGGATAAATGGCTAGTTCTTGAACTGAGGCAGGAGATATAATAGATGAGCCTGAAGCATCTTGTAGTTACAAAAAGTAAGAAGTGTTAACAAACAAACATAACCTTATATCAGTGGGTGTTTGTCAAAGTGACATAGGCGCTGACAGAAAGAGCTCCCAAAAACCAAAGCTGGAATGATTTGAGCAACAAAATAAATGAAATAGTATTAAATTATAACCCAAAGTATAAAGTAAATATTTATGAGTTCATACTAATACAAATAATGGATTGAGTGAATAAATAAGAGATATAAGAGGCAAATATCCCTTGTGTAATAATTCCAAATACAGTAGTCCTCCCTTATCCCCAGGGGATGCGTTCCAAGAGTTCCATTGGATGCCTGAAAGCATGAATAGTACCGAACCCTACAGTATATATTATACTATGTTTTTTCCTATACTGGCATATGTATAGTAAAGTTTAATATCTAAATTAGGCATGGTAAGAGATTAACAATAACTAATAATAAAATATAACAATTATTTTTTAAAACATATAACAATTATAACAATGTACTATAATAAAAGTTATGTGAATGGCTTTGGGACCATCATTAAGTAAAATAAGGGGTACTTAAATACAAGCACTACAATAGCATGACAGTCAATCTGATAACTGAGATGGCTACTAAGTGACTAATGAGCAAGGCAAAGGGATAATTCATGTCCTAGGCAGGATGGAGAGAGATGTCACAAGATTTCATCATGCTATTCAGCACAGCATGCAATTTAAAACTTATACATTGTTTACTTCTGAAACTTTCCGTTTAACATTTTCAGACTGCAGTTTACCAAGGGTAACTGAAGCAGAGAAAAATAAACCTCAGATAAGGGGTTACTATTTAAATTTATGTATTAATAGATACTCTGCCCTCGAAAAGGTAGAGTATAACTCCCCACTCCTTAACTATGGACTGTGTATAGTGACTTCTTGCCAAAGAGTACAGTATGGAAAGGGGTGGAGTGAAAGAGTAATTTTGTGATGGTGAGACCTGATAAACATTACCTTAGATAGGCGATGCTCAATATCAATGGTGATAAATTATGTTGGTATTATGTACCCTTAATATGATGTGACAAAAATGCCACTTTGACCTCTGTAGTCTTCCTCCCCACAACCCATAATCTCAGTCAGAGATGGAAAGCAAGTGGAATTCTTACATGTAATTGATGGTACTATAAAATCATATAATCACTTTGGAAAACTGTTTATCAGTTCCTTATAAAATAAAACATATGACTTTGCAATTCCATTCCTAAGTTATGTATTCAAAAACAAATGAAAAAATGTGTTATAAAAAACCGGTACACAAATATTCCTGGTAGCTTTATTCAAACCAGCTAAACACTGGAAAAAAACCCAAATGTCCATCAACTAGTGAATGGATTGCAAATTGTGTTCCCTCTCTATCATGGAATAGTACTCTACAATAAAAAGAAACAAACTCTCGATCCATGTAACAACATGGTGAAGCCTTAAAAACATTTAAGCTAAGTGAAAGAAGCTAGACGCAAAGAGTACATACTTGTTTGATGCCATTTAAATAAAATTCTAGAGCAGACAAAACTAAATGAATGTGACAGAGAGATTAGTGTTTGCCTAGAGCTGGGGGCATCAAGCTTGGGGGTGGGGGATATAAACTCTGAAATGGTACAGTGGGAACTCTTAAGTGATGGAAATATTCTGTGTTTTGATTATGGTGGTAGCTACACAGTTCTATACGTTCATCAAAAATCATTGAACTACTCACTTACAGGTGGTACATTATAGGTCATGTAAATTACACCTCAAAAAGTTGATTTAGAAAGAAAATATATAGTATATATTTAAGTACACAGTTATGGATTTAAATCACAGCTCTGCCACCTACTGTCCATATAACTTGATCGAGTCTTATCATTTAACCTCTTCATGCCGCAATATCTTTAAATGGAGCTAAAAATAATACTTATCAGGATGGTTATAAGGGTTAAATGAGCAAATAGATGTGTGAGACGTGATCAGAGACTCCCTGGCACATATTAATAATAAGCTCTAAATAAGCAATAGTGGCTCCTTTTACCCTTATTTTTCCTCTTTAATATATAACACCTTTTCTTTTTTACTGCTAGAGCAAACAGCCCTTTAATTTTCTCTTTACGTTCACTCTTGTCCCCCTTCTCCACTGAGTGGATTTTTTTAAAAATATGGATGAATGCATATTACATTCTTGCTAAAATTCTTCAATGATTTTCCTTGACACCTTCAATAAAGTTCCACACTTTTTATCATCGCCAATGAAGCCCTTCTGGAGTGACTGTAAGCACCTTTTATCTCTCCTCTCTTACTGCCTAGGCTCCAGCTCTACCGAATACTTTTTTTTAAATTCTTGGAACTCACTGAACCCCTTCATGCCTAGGGCTTCAGCACCAGCTGTTCCATCCGCCTGGAATGCTCTGGAGCCAGATTTTTGAATGATTGACTTATTTTTCAGCTCTCAGCTTGAAATGCCACCTCTTCAGAGAATATTTTTCTGACAACAGAAATTTAAAGGAGTTTCCCATGTGTAGTCACATGACCTTTCTACATATTCATTACTTTGAAACAATCATCAGACAAAAGGTAGATGTACAGTCAAAAATGTTTTGTCCCCTGAACCACTTGAGATGCCGACATGATGCTCCAATCTCTACAATTTTAGTGAGTATTTCCTACAAAGAGGAACATTCTCCTATATGGCTGCAATACAACCAACAAAATCAGAAAGTTAACATTAACGCACAGCTGCCATTTAAGCTTTGGGTTCTACCCACATTATGTCAACAATATCTTTTATAACAGAAGGATCTGGTTCAAAAGCACGCATTGGATTTAGTTGTCCTTAGTCACTTCAATCTAGAAGAGTCTCTCAGCTTTTCCTTGACTTTCATGACCACATTATTAACCCATTATTTTGTAAAATATCCCTCAATTTGGATTTGCCTGATATTTTTCATGGAAGTTACCACAATATAATTTACTCCATTTCTTTCTTTCTTTCTTTTTTAATTGTATGTTTCTCCCAAATAGAACATAAACTCTGCAAAGGCAGGCACATTTTCTGTCTTGTTACTGAAAACTTTGGGTACTTGAGAGGCAAAACAATAGATATCTATTTCTTCTGCAGTGCACATCATGTAGAGGATTAAAAGAAAAATTAGGGCACTTACTTTTCTTTAAATTAGTAAGACTTGGGTGTCTATAACGAAGCAAATAGCAACCAGTTTAATTGCACATTTCACATTTAAATAGGTTGTTTTAGACTTGGGAAGGCATAGTTTTAAAATTATAATTTTGTCAACTTTGGAGTTAACTGCCACCAGGATAAAAGTACTTGTACTTCTTGGTGTGTCGTGATAACTTATTATATTTTTCAGCATATATTACCTATAACTATAACACTCCCTCCAAAAGATTATCCTATTGCATAGGTTTTTAAGTCAGTCAACATAGTGTTTAGAAATTGATTCAACTGAAAATTTACTTTGTATACTTAAGTTATGTAGTTTCTTTACATTTTTTCTTCACCCATGTAATACACATATTGCCATTTTGAAAGAATTGTAACAAAGAAAAACTGATTTAAATACAAATTATCTTCTATCTGTCAGGGAGGTAAATAACATAATTCATTATGTGAAGAGGTTGGTTTATTTACTTTCCATTTCCTGCTATGATCTCTTCCAGAGGGACAAGCTTTAGACTTGGAGACATTCTGCATGCTACAGCATGTCCCATGTGATATGCTAGTTGCTAAGGTAACTGTATTTTCCTGAAAATATCAAACTAAACAGGAACCTGAATCATCAGTGTGCAATTTGCTGCTATTATATTCATTGAAATTTTCCTTAGCATTCAAACAAACACAGAATGCTCAGATAATTCTGGATCCTTTCTTGGACCTCCTTCCTCTGGCTTTGACTTTCAAAAGCACAATCACAGCGTAGTCAATTACACAAAGAGGTCAAAATATTTTATGAATTAGAGCTTATATAAATTTTCAGGTTCTACTAATTAGGGGTTCTACTAATTTAAACCATTTGATTTAAATGAAACATATCTTTGTAATCTCTCTGCATACAAATTTGCTAAGCAAAGTTGCAGAAGAAATTTGATTGCAGGACATCTAAGAGGTAAACTGCTTTTCAGAGCCTTAATCTATCTTTATAAGTAAATTGATACCTCTAATAACAGTTGAGTCTTTTTTTTTTTGAAGCAGAACTTCAAAACATAGGCTCTTTACTTTGAAATATCTTATAAAAAATAGTATAGTAACTATGTATATTGATAGCTACACATATGTATTAAATTCACTTGAAAGTAGTAAATCTGAAAGTCTGTTTTTTCTTGAATTGATCTGATAGTCTTTATTTTTCCCTATAGTTCATATATTTCCTAATTTAGACTCTTCATTCCATCACTTACCAAGTTTTTTTAAATACAGCTTTTATTCAATGAAGCAACATAATAAGATATGTTGAATTTCATAGCTTTGGCAGCATAGCTATGAAATTGATGAAACCACATATTGTTGATTGATTTGTATTAGTTAAAGTGTACCTTATAATTGTCAATGTCTCCCTTATAGATTTTTTTATTCCCTGCACATTTTTTATCAAGGATTTCAACTTCACTTTGAAACCACAGAAATACATTTCCTGATTAGATTTGGGTTTAAGAGTGTACAGTAACATTTTGAAAAGAAATGTTATTTTTGGAAATAACATTGACATCTGATCGAATGACAAAAATCTGCCTGAATCACAGGTATCTACTGTCTCTAGAGTTAGTGGTCAGAATTCAAATTCAGCTGTCCTCTAGTCTACAGGACCTGGGGCTAGCCAGGGAAAAGTCAGTATTTCAGAGATTATAATAATGTCTACTTAGGGTTGTTGGGGCATTAAATCAGATGATCCTTGTAAAGAAATCAACATGGTGCTTGGCACAAAATAAGTGCTTAATAAGTACTATTATTTCTATTATCATTATCAGGTACATTGGAATGAGAAGCTCATTTAAAATATTCTTTCTTTCTTTCTTTTTTTCTAAATTAAAATTTATTGGGGTGACAATGGTCAACAAAACTACATGGGTTTCAATTGTACATTTCTATAATATATCATCTAGATATATTGCATTATGTGTTCACCCAGAGTCAATTTTCCTTCCATCACCATATATTTGATGCCCTTTACCCTCTTCTACTATCCTCTCTCCCTGCTTACCCTCTGGTAACCACTAAACTGTTGTCTGTGTCTATGAGTTTTTGTTTATTTGTTTGTCTTGTTCCTTTGCTGCTTTCAATTTTATATCACACATATCAGTGAAATCATACGGTTCTCTACTTTTTCTCTCTGACTTATTTCACTTAGCTTAACAATCTCAAGGTCCATCCATGTTGTCACAAATGGCAGTATTTCATCTTTTCTTATGGCAGAGTAGCATTCCATTATATATATATATATATATATATATATATATATATATATATATATATATATATATATATATATATGACATCTTTATCCAATATCCCAAATATATAGGAACTCACACAACTCAACAACCAAAAGACAAACAATCCAATAAAAATATTCTTTCATATGTTGAATATAAGATTTGGGACTTGGGCACTATAGACTTCACCCAGTGCTGTTTTAGCTTCCTATAGATGTGAACTTTATCACAGAGCACTGGGTGAGTCATCTTTTGGTGAAAGCTTAATACCAGTTTCCTAAGGAAATGAACGTTTCAACCAAGTTAATTTTTGAAAGCAAAGCTTGACCCCTCCCTTAAATGACAAAGCTGTCTAGTTTAGTTCATGACACACTCCCAAGGCTTAGTCAAATAGAAATATTTGAACATAGGTTGACATTTTCTTGATGACTCATGCTGCTTCTTATGAACTTCAAGTTAAAATGGTGCAATCTGGCATTGCCCTTGGGGATTTCTGAAATACTTGGGCAGGTTTGTCCTGGGCAACTGTGATTTTCTGTTTGGCGTTTCATTGGACTCCCTCCTCACTGTCAGCTGCCACTTCTATGCCTTTAGCAGTTCTGACCCTGTCTCCTATGTAACAGAGTAATTTGGAAACAGACCAGGTTACCACGTGAAACAAAATGCCCAAGCAAAGAGAACACGGGGCAAGTTTACATACAGTAGTAAACCAGCTGAACCTAGGATAGTTGTTCTGCTACCTGTCAGGAATCTGTGCTGGGAGGTTTGAGGTTGCTGTAATTCCATCAACAGGCTAAATGGCACAGGTTGCAATTAGATCTAGAGGTCTTGGGTGAACATAATGATGCACGATTGAAGAATGTTTCGTTTAGTGGGGAGACTGAGTGAGAATATCTGTTAATTCTACTCTTAGTCGCACGGAATAAAAATGAGTCATGCATGTTGCATAGTCAGTTTGTCTCATGAGTCACGCCAGTTTTCCAGAAGCAGCTTCACCTGCTTTCTTTCAGATAGTAATCTCATTGTTATTTTAGTTACATTTACAGTGTCTGCAGTTTTACTTATAGTATGTTGTCCTGTTGGGGGCAAATGATGAGAAGGCAGGGTTCTTTGGACAACACAATCATGCTGGGGAAAATGAGGGCAGCAGGAAAGGAGAAGACCAAATGTGAGATGGATTGATCCATGAAAGAAGCCATAGGCAGGAGTCTACAGGAGCTGAGCAGGGCTGCTGAGGGAAGGACACTGTGGACATCACTCATTCATAGAGTTGCCAGGATTCAGGGCTGACTCAATGGAGGCAACACGTACCGAGGGTGCCAAAAAAAAATGTATACACGTGACTTAGATTCGTCTTTTATTATCGGTATATATTGACTATTACAATTTTAACACAGTTTTTTCCTTTCTTAAAATGTGTATACATTTTTTGGCATCCTCTGTATATAATCTGATGCAGATATTAGTTCATTTGAAGCTCCTTTTACATTTTTTCTTGATATAGGAGCTTCTAATATGGTTTTATTGATTAAAGTCTGTCACTTGAAAACATTGCGTACTGAAGTCTATTGTCTTTCAAGTTCGGAACTTTCTTCTTTTTGGACGTACAATTTTATACTAAACTTCATATTTTCACTTCTTTTTGGTAACAAAAATTTGAGGATATACTATGTTTAATTTATCTGAATTACTCAATCACATTGTGTACCTATTGTAATATTTGTTATTTTTGTAACTAAGGTGTTATTATTTAATTGGTTCAATATTTCTATTTATTGCAATATCTTCAGAGCCTAGTTAGTTAATTAATTAAACAAACATCCATTATGATCTTCTTGTTAGTCATTTTTGTATCATTATCAGCCAGCAGAATGTCTGGCATACATTAGATACTCAATATATGTTCATCCTGAATAAATAAAGGAATAAATGTTGATATCAGGCCTAGTATTACCTTAGTTTGACACTGTGTAGAAATTGATGGAGATGCTTTTGTTGCTGTTGTTGGTAGTGTATTTTTGCTAATCCATCAGGTTACTCACTTGTTTTTTGTTATTGGTTGAAGTTTTGCAGGATATGATTTTGTCAGTATTGAGGAATAGAAAAAGGGGCTAAGCCCATTAGCTCCTCCATTGTAGACCCAGCATCTCTAGGTATCAGACACATGGTAGATGCTTAATAAATATTTCTTGACTCAATGATTGGATTCAGATAGCTCATAATAGGATGATGCATGAAGAGGCAGAATTCTAATTTATTTGCTGTGGTAAGAGCTATGGGCTAGCATTCCCCAAACTACTTATGTCTTCATCTGAAGTTCATTATCACTTTGTGAACAGTTCTTTGGGGGAAGACAAAGACCAAGTATAATTTTATTGGGTATTGGGAGATGAGTATGAAATGCACCCTAACTATAACAGATTCCTTAAAGAGTATGGAAGCAAAACATTTCCTCACCCACAGCCCCAGTCAGAGACTGGATCAGTCCATGGCTCGGAACATCCCCTCTCTCCCAGAGTCCAGTCATTTCTTCTAATGTTTCCTGTGTTTAAGATATTCCATTGCTGATAATACCATCCCTTTGATTCTTCGTTCAACTCTGAAAACCACTGTCTTAAAGACTATTCTGGTGTAATCCATGATATGTCATTCTTATAGCTTATACTTCTAAAGGCAAACCTATTCCCTTTCAAGTTATAGAAGCCCTAAATGGCTTTCTTACTCAATCATTGAAAAAAAACATGAGTAGCAAAATATGTAGACTCATAAAATCATAGACTTAAAAATCAATCAACCATTCCTTTGTTTCTTGCTACTTTCCATCCTAACTTAAAATTTTAACATCTGGTTCTTGTCTACGTATCTATGGTTCCTTCTTCACAATCATGTTGCTTGAACATATTTTTTATTAGATGATGGCTAGGAATAGAGATAATATGCAGAAATAACATATATAGAGAGTATATGAGGGTAGGGCACAGTACTATCAGTAATATATCATAGAAGCTGGGAGAGGCAATAGAAAAAGGCTACAGAAAGAGACTTTGCTCAACAAATATTTATTAAGCACTTACTAGAGTAGGCATAGGTACTACATAGTGGTGGAGGTTGCAAAATGGATCCCACATCCTTATCCCTGGAACCTCTGAATGTTACCTTATCTGACATGAAAGGGTCTTTGCAAATGTGATTAAATTAAAAACCTTAAGATGAGGAATTTATCCTGGATTATCCTGGTGGGCCTAATGTAATCACAAGTGTCCTTAAAAGAGAGAGACAGAGGGAGGTTTTACACAGAAAGGGTATGAAGACAGAGTAGAGGGACATTTACAAATACTGGCCTTGAAGACTGGAGTGATGTGGCCATAAGCCAAGGAATGTCGGCAGCCATTCTTTGAACAAAAGTGGAACAGTCAAGAAACAGCTTGTCCGCTAGAGCTTCCAGAAGGGGCACAGCCCTACTAGCACCTTGATTTCAACCCAATGGTATGGATTTTGGACTGTGATATCCAGAACTGTGAGACAGTACATTTCTGTTGTTTAAACCACCAAGTTTGTGGTAATTGATAACAGCAGCGTCAGGAAACTAATACAGTGCCTGAAGTAATATCAGAAGGGGAAAAAAAATACAGGCACAAATCTGTCTCCTTACTTACTAAGTATATGACTCTAGGGGAACAATCAAGGGAGAGAGGTACACCTACTATCCACTTATTATGTGCCAGGCATGTAAACACTTTATAAACATCATTTCAATCTTTACAACTCCATTGTTTTTGCCTGACCAGCATCCACACTTTTAGTGATGGCTTTCATATCGGTGTAAACTTTAACTTATAGCCAATATTACTTGGACCTCTTAATGCAGGAGATTGAATTTAAATGCAAAGCTATTGTGAATAGCATGTGATTGACTAATAACATCGTTTGCCTTAGATGGCATATGTTTTCCAGTTTTTTGTTCTTATTCAAAATAGTTATACTTATTGGGTTTCTCCTTATTTTAGCCTGTAAGCTGGGGTTGCCCTAAGCATAACAGCTACTCTGTCTGGAATGAATATTAGGGAAAATCTGAAGGACAGACCATAGCCTTAAGAAGAAAGTATTCTTATTTGGTATCATCTGACCAAACTGCTGCTTATCTCTAAATGCTCAAGATAAAGCAGAATTGGTAGGAAGCCATCACCCCAAGGAGTAATCCACCAACCCTGGAGGTGTGGAGGGGAAGCGGGGAAGGGGGGAAACACCAAGGTTGGTAGGTAACACATGTTTTCATCAACTCCTATACCCATCCAGGCCTCTGTGTTTCTCTGACAGTCTCCTGAGGACACCAACCACAGTGGCCACAGAATTTGACACAGAATTCTGACACCAGGGGACTAACAGTAATTGACCTAAGGGAACACAGAGGGCAAGGGAAATAGCAGAACTTAATTTGATGATCCCTTTTTGTTGCTGCCAGCTGCCCTTGACCCCTGACCTCAGGCTCACCATCTTCTTGCTTCACCAACACATACCCATTTCAATACGAGTAGCTTTCCTTCTCCTGATGGTTTTCTCTATATTTGTGTGTTTGTTATGTCTTAGAATCTGTATTTCCTCCATACAGTGAGACTCACAGAAAAAGGTCTCTGTGGCCATCTCCCCAGGGCTGAGATTGAACATTCACATCATGGGCACCCAGTTGTCGCATTACTATTAAACCTGCTAGACCTCTGTCAGAAGTTTTGTTTCTTAGTGAATAACTAAGACTGAACCATCTCCTTAGGAAGCTGTAAGCTTTTGAAATCATCTGACCACTTGTTTGCCATCTGTGGATGACATGGGATCCCTCCCCTCTTCTCTCTACTGAGTCTGGAAACCTGGGATGCAGCACTAACTCTTGTTGGGTTTTTTTCCCCCCCTTATATCTGGTATACTGTATTCTTTGTGTAAATGTCAAAATGATAAAAGAAAAAGGAACTTTCCTTAAGTTTGACCTTCAATGCTCAGAAATTAGTCTTAACTAGACTGAAGCCCCTGGACAAGATGAGTACACTATCCAAGTCAAAGCAAACAGACTCTCCTAAGAACATGGACCTTGGGTAGAACCTCTTCAAGTCTGAGAAAACATTGGAACTGGTTGATTTCAAAGACCGTGTTCCAAATTGCCTTAGTTCCAGGCTTCAATTTTAGCATATTTTTTTATTTTGCTCATAGTATACAAAGGCCATTTGTCTTGCTTTTCACCGGAAACCTTAATCAATTCACTTAACTTACAGGTTATTAGGAAAAACGAAATAAGATAATATATGCAAATCATTAAGCGTGGTGCTGGGCACAAGCAGTAGATGAATATAAACTATTGATATTATTAAGGATGATGGTGGAGGTCAAATCAGAGTGATACATGTAAGTGCTTTGTGAAAGTTATAAATGCTGGTTATTGTAAGTTTATTACCATTCTTGCTCTAAGAGGGACAATTCAACATATTTAGATTATACATTCTTGTTAGTTGAATTCATGTTGTTTTAAAGATTCTGTCTTGTGCTTGTTCACTCCACTACATTAGAACTTATTGTCCTAGTTCTTTCTCTTTAGATAAACAATGATAATGTGTTCAAATTAATCCAGTTGGAATTAATTAAATTAGCCTATTGGCAAAATAACATATTTTAGGTACATTTCTGAAGACCCCATCTCAACAATAAACATTTCCTTGAGAAATTAATAAAATAAGCTGATGGTTTGTGTCATCTGACCATCTGGGTTTCCACACTAATTGCTGCTGACGAGTTGCTCTTTCTGTTGAATTTTTAAGTTCAGAGAGAAAGAGTATTTTGTTCTTTATCATTCATGCTTTAGTTCACACTCACTTGCTAAAGAGAATCAAACAAACAGATTAAGAAAAATTAGCAGGGGCATATTCCAGGGTATGTCCTTATACTTTCATTAGAAAATAGATTTAGGCCTTCAAAGTTAAATATTTCTGGATAAACTTAATTAAAAACAGATACCATCATTAAGTAGAAGAAATAGAATTCCAGGTCTGGGCCACTAGATGTAATCAGTGGATAGCTATAACTCTTTCTTGCCTAGATACAGCAGGTGTGCCCCATTCCGTAAACCAATGAGCAAACATTTTATGAGTGTTTTTGTGCTCAGCCACTGATAATGCTGTTACAGGGGTTACACAGGCTAAAAATGTTAGGAACTCTAGAGTCATAAGACTTATTTGGAGATCCAGCTTCACCACTTATTAAATATCATAACTGATATTCCTCAGCTGAAAACTAAGGAGACTAATTGTTTTGCCGACCACTTAAGGGGATGCTGGAATCAAATATAGTAACCCTCTCTTTTCCATAGGAGATATTAATAATTTCAAGACCTCCAGGTGATGCCTGAAACCATAGATAGTACCCAACCCTACATTTTTACTATTTGTACTCACCTATGATAAAGTTGAATTTATAAATTAGGCACAATGAGACATTAACAACAGTAGTTAATTATAAAGTATAACAATTAATAACAATATAAGTAATAAGTAAAATAAGGGTTACTTGAACACAAGCACTGTGATACTACAACACTTGGTCTGATAACCCAGATGGCCACTAAGTGCCTAATGGGTACATAGTGTATACAGCATGGATACCGGGGGTGCCAAAAACATGTACATAGGTGAACACTTGGATCAACACTGCTCAAGCAGTAGTTTGTCACAATGAGAAGTGTCTGGACGCTGATAGTCACCACTTTGAGCACCTCTTGTAATTGCAGAAGTCAAACGTGATTTGTATTCATCTTTTGTGATTGGTCTATATTGAGAATTACAATGTTAATAGTTTTTTTTCTTCTTAAAATGTGTAAACATTTTTTTGGCACCCCTCTGTATATGCTGGACAAAGGGATAATTCACATCCTGGGTGGGATGGAGTGAGACAACTTGAGATTTCATTACACCACTTAAAAGTTTAAAATGTATGAATTTTTTTATTTCTGGGATTTTCCATTTACTATTTTAGAACTGGAGTTGACAGTGGGTAAATGAAATCATGGAAAATGAAACTGCAGAGAAGGAGGATGACTGCAGCACCTGTGAGAATACTTGATAAATATCTAGAAATTATTCATCATAATCCTTTTGTGATATGGGAATTAGTGAGCGAGGCATTATCAACTATAAGGTAACTTTTTATCATCAAGTACAAAATTGGTGGTATAGACTACTTCTGGAAACATTCACAACTTGGACCAAAGTTTCATGAAGCCAGTGAAATTTTAACTGATATTTTTTCTATCTTGGTAAATATCATCACCTTGGAATCATACCTCATACCCTGTTTTTCACTTAAACCCATATCTGATCCATCAGAAAATCTTGTTGGCTTTACTTTCAAAACAAACCTCAAGTCTGTCCACGTGTTTCTCCACCTCCACTGTAAGGAGCTTAGTCCAAGCCTCCATCACCTCACCCGCTAACATGTAGAAGCTCCCTAACAACCCACCTGCATTTTCTTTCACATCTTCGTTATTTATTCTCATGGTAGTCAGTGACTCTTAAAAATGTACATCTTATCGTGTTACTCTCCTGATCCCAACTCTCCCATAGCTTCCCATACATTTAGAATAAAATGAAAGATGCTTCCCGAGGGCCATAAGGCTCTCTGTTACCTGGCCAACGTCGGCCTCTGCAACCACATTGCCCCCTCCTCCTGCCTGTTTCACTGGCTCCAGCCTCTGCCTCTGACTCAAGTTCCTGAAATCTCAATCTTTGCACTGGCTATTCTCTCTGACTGGAATATTGAATTCTACCTCATGCCAAATATAAAACTACAGATACAAAAAATAAATCTAGGTAAACTGTGAGAGGCAAAACAATAAAGAGTTTAAAAAGCAATATAAGATAATAACTTCCACATTTTGGGTAAGAAAACATGTGTGATTTTAGACACGCACAAAACACTAACTCTAAAGGAAGATTACAAATGGGAGTACATTAAAATAAAGAATTTGTGTTCCTCAGTAGATACCACTAAGAGAGTGAAAGCAATACATCATTACACTGTACACATTTGTTTTGTGTTCTTCGTTACATATTGTATGATTTATTTTACACATTTGAACACACATAAAGACTACAAACTTGACTTACAACTACTTAGAGGGGTGGACAGTGAAGGGAGAAATTGCAGAGAGGGCACAGGACTTATAATGCTATTTAAAGTGGACGGAAGAATTGCATGTTGGAGGTCCAAGGCGGTTGGAGGGCAGAGAATGAAATAAGGAGCCCCCACATTGGGCCTCATCGCTGTGTGGTCTGGCAACTGCTGAGAGACACATTCCTATCTGGCTTACATGTGGTAGCTTATTCTGAAATAACCCAATCTCTTTAGTCATAGTATTCTCTTCAATATGTGCTTCTTTCTGTAGAAGCTCATTACAAAAACTTGAATCATCATCATATATAGTTTTACCTTTTTTTCTGCAGGATGGTATAGAAACTAAATTAAATTCTCATGAAATCTAATTAAAATACTAGATGATAACCCCACAATGTTGATTAATTAGTTTAAGTTTTATAATCTTCAGTACATATTAAAGAGAACAGCTAGTAGTTTAAGCATTAAATTAAGGATGAATACAATCCCTGACTTTCTTGTAAGCTTTGGCTGAGAAGAACTCAATATTTTACATCCATCAAGACTTGTGCTCTAACACAATACCCACATGATTAAAAATGTTATACCATATATAGTTATCTTTCGCTAAAGAATTTCAATTTGTTACTGCTGGAAATAAATACATCATAGTTTCTAAATATCTTGACTGAGCTTTAAAACAAAAGCAACTCATTATTGTAAATATTTGGCCAGGAATTAATAAATAGATCAGCTCAGCGTGACTATTCCAGCTGGAGGAAGACAGATTTCTTGCTGCTCATGTTACTGTATAAACTATTCTTTAGATAAGGCTGAGAATGGCAGGACTGATTATTTCTATTCCTGGGGTTCAGTACATTCTCACAACACATTTGCCAGATGAAGTCCACGTAATATCAGACAGAGCTCAAAGGAAGGCTGCAGTTAGTCTTCAGGTTATTTCCATTACCTGAAGTTTCATGTGTAGGACTCAAAAAGAGGACTATTCCTTCTGCAAAGTGAAACCATGTACAGGTATAGGTGTTTTGTGACTGGATGTGTGGAGTGGTCTACCTCTAGTGTAAATGTAGCCCATTTGCCCAGAATAAGGCCCATGTGCAAAAGAGATCACTTTTCCTTGCCTTCATTCTTAGTCATAATCTGTATTTCACCATGTTCAAACATAATATTCAAGTGCAATCATGCATGCTGTCCTTTAAATAACTTCATCTCTGCAAAGTACTTTTAATGTGCATTCCTATATGTAAGTTTTCCCTTTAAAAATGTTACCAGAAGTCTAGGTAATATTAAAGATATTTTACCCATTTGCCCATAAAAATACCCACCTCAGAGACTAAAATGTAAAGGGCCATAAATTAACGAGGTGAGGGGGTACAATTCATTGTTATTATCATACCTCATATGAGTGTCCAATTCTGAAATACATACATTTTTATGGATTTTAGATAATTATACACTGTTGTCTTTATTTCTTAAAATTAACCATTTTGTTGACTTTTTTTGATGATATTGACATTTCATAATTAAGCTGTTATTCTTCCATTCTACTTTCCAAGAACTTTCCTCATTATCCAAACTTAGGAAATGGAACTTTAGTTTGGACCATGCCTCTCAAAAAGTAACCACTCTAACCTTTCATGTGACATATGACTACCCCAAGAGATGTGAGTCAAACCTTTCAAACACGCGATGATATTGTAAACATTGTTTCCAGGTGACGGTTGTTTTATTTTTACATTCAAAAATTTATGAAAACCATATATAATTGCACCTAAAGTGATCCTCTCACCAAAGGGGAAGGAGAAACTTGATTTCATTTTCCACAGCCACTGTGTAAGTTGTTACTCATCTGGTTGCATTGTCCTTACACAAAAGCGTGTGTAAGTGGATGAGCACAACTCATCATTAGCACAGAAAGAAGTCAAAAGACGGCAGTAAAAACTAAGTATGTGTGATGCATCTAAATGTCCAAAACACTTCTACACACACTACATTTTTAAAGACTGCACGTGACCATATTCTTTTTTTTTAAGGGTACTATTTTATTTTTTTATTTTTGTTAATTTGTTAATTTTTTTTTTTTTTGCTGGATTCAGTTTGATAACTTTTTTTGTTTAAATGTTATTTTTAAATTTATTTTTAAAAGATGTTTATTAAAATATAGTTAGCATACAGTGTTATATTAGTTTCAGGTGTACACAATAGTTATTCAACATTTATATTCCTAAAGAAGTGATCACCATAAGTCCAGCAACCATCTGACACCTTACTATGCTACCACAATATTATTGACTATATTCCCATGCTGTACATTACATCCCCATGACTTGTTTTGTACCCGGAAATTTGGGCCACTATTACCCTTTACCTTCCCTCCCCCCTTTTCATTTTTTTATTTTTATTTTTTTAGTTAGACAGTTATCATTTATATCCCTCACACTGTGCGTGACCATATTCTTATATGGCCAACATCCCATGGAGACAAGACTTGCCGGTGAACAGTCATCTTGGCAGTAAGAAGAATGAAATTAAGACAAGAAGATGGGGTCTGCTGACAACATCGAAGGGCTGACCTTTCCATGCTATCCCCGAGAATTTCACTGAAGTGATTGAGTCGGTTTGGGCATCAATGATGGCAGTGCAGTGTATCAAAGCCTGAGGTCTCTCCACCTGCCCTGGCTGAGCATAAACGTGAATTCCAGGCCTCCTCTGACTCACAAGAGAACTTGGTCTTGGTCTATATTATAAGACAGAACCCCTCAGAGCAGCAAAGAGCTGCTGGGCTGAAGCTTTCCTCCTTAGCACATGTAAGCCAGCACTTATCAAACATGGAACAGAAAAAGCAGTGAGGGAGCTCCTATGCATACCTTTGCCCTTTAGGATTTGAATATTTGGCTTATCCAACTGGTCCCCAGGCAGACTGTGAAGTCTTTGAGGGTAAGAGCTGTGAAATCCTTACGGCTTAGCACAGGGCCATTTATAAGCACTAAGTACGCAGCAATTGCTTGAATGAGTTAAGAATCAGTGAATAAAATTTTAAATAAAATTTAATATTAAAATAAATATAATAAGATTAATGGATCAAGGAAGTAGCAATTGATATTCAAGAGGAAATAAAACCATAAACATTTTTCTATATTCAATAATACCTATACTGATAAAACATATGACATATTATTTATGGATATTACAATACTTTTCTATATTTAATACTTATTTTAATAATATTTAATATTTTTCTATATTTAATAAGTTAGCAAAAAGGAAAATGCAAAGTAAATTAATATAAAATACAACATTTGGACTACTTGAAAATAGTTGTAGCAATAATACTTGTTGGTGAGTAAGCAATGAAAGATATCATTATGCATTATTAGCAGTATTTTAAATGGTAGAGCCCTTTTGGGGAGCAATATGATAAGAATCAATAACAATTAAAACTTTAGATACTACTCTTCAGGTTAATCCCATATCTGGATATTGAACCTCCGGCAATAGTATTAAATCTGGAGGGAAACTAAAAAATATATTCACCGTGACACTATCTAGAAAAAAAAAAGGAGGGGGGTAAATGTAAGCAACTGAAATGTCTATCTGTGAGAGTAGTTAAGTTACTTATAGCACATAAGAATAGTAAAATATTAGGCAGTTTTGAAGATGAGGAATATGAAACATGTATAGCAACAGAGAGAGCTACATGCTTTCGTAAGTAGGAAAAGCAGAGGTCAGCTCTGTGAGCACACCGAGATGGCAATTATGTGAATAAAGCTTCCTTATTGTCAGAGCCTAGAAGTGTTTGTGGAGAGATAAGAACAATTTTATTGTGTAAGTTGCATGGCTGTGAGAGCAATATATCTTTCACTAGAGTTATGTTGATGTTGCTGTATTGTTACTATAAAGTTGATTAAAATAGCATGCATACCTTTAAGGAAAGAGAAGGGAAAATTTCTGGTGCTTTTTTCATCACATTTAAGAGGAGGGTTGTTATGAAAATGGCACGCACGTTAGATCCAGCTGTAGTAGAACGGACATGGCCAGATGTCAGGAGCCTGAGCTCAGGTCCCAGTTGTGCCGTCTGTGATACTGCACGTGCCTACCTGCACCTCAGCTCGTCGAGTTGAAAAATAAGACTGTTGGACGAGATGTCCCCTAAGCGATATCTATGGTATGTAAATGGATAATTTCTCTTTTGAATATGTTTGTATTTACGCTTCTGCAAACCTCTTTTGGCAGCACCACTACATATTTTTTTCTGTGTGTAGTAAAAAAATGTCTATTATGCAGTCAAATGATTGTGATACTGAATCTGCAGGATATCACCTCGCAAAAGCAACATCTTTAAGAGCTTCAAGATAACTTGGAGACACTTGTAAATCTGGTAGAGAAATAGGTGCATATGATATGTGTATTATCAAACCACTCTGCAAATGACCAAAGCCAGGTTATGTAGGGTGTGTTCACTTGTTTTCATTCTTTTATGAGGCAAACACATTAATAACAAAATTAGATTTATTCTGAAGCAATTGGCCTAGTGCTTCTCAGTACTGTTTAATATATATTAATACCAAGAAAATGCACCTTTTACCACCAAGAACATTAAACTTAATCAGAACATATAATCACTGTTTGAGTCAAATTGATGGTCAATTTCAACACAACAATATTCTTTAAGCTAGCAAAATAGCAGCCTAGAACTGTTTTATTTTTAGTTATAACTCACAATTCGTAAAGTTTTGTTCTCTTTCCTCTTTGAAATGTGTGATAACGGCCATGATTTACTTTGTAATTGCCTGAATTATAAATATATTCTTGATAATTCTATTCTTGAAAATTTATATATGAGCACATACATATGTATATGCATGACACTCATGTACATATATGTATGTGTTTTATATGTACCTCAGATAAGATCATTTTTAAAGGAACTGAAAAGGTTAGGAATGAAATATTTAAAGAGCAGCTTTACCAAACTTCAATTTTTTGCCATTTTCATCTTAAATGAAGTCAAAATTGATTACTATCTTTAGCTAAATAAACTTGGATGAAATATAACCATCTTTTAAAATATGTCTCCTAAGTGAAAGACAAAAGTCTTTTCATCAATTTTAGGTACAGAATGTGCTAGAGAACAGTTTTGGATTAGCATGATTACAGTCTTTTGTTACAAGGCAGAGTTGATTAATCTCTCTTAAAATTCCGTATTAACCTGAAACCTTAGCAAAATAACATTTCCTAAATGGAACTCTAATGAATCTACTCAATGTCCATTCCAAATAACCCTTATCAAGTAATTATTGACAACACTATATTTAGATATTACTTCATATTTCTGTATTGAGTTACTTAGAAAAAAAATGGTACTTTCTTTTTTATAAGGAAAATGGTTTAAATGTCTATAAGACTTGTTATTCTCAAAAAATAATTGTTTTCTGATCTGGTACTATACTTCTGTGATTAATTTAAATTCTTAATTCTACTTAGTGTATTGTAATTTTCTATAATTTCTATTATTAATCAGATACCATACCTTCACTCTTTCAACAAGTATTTATGGAAGCCCTACTATTCATCAGCATGTACTTTAAATCATTTATTTACAAGTAAATGTTATTCCTATGTAATTTACATAGCATGATTTTTTTTAAAATTTATTGGGGTGGCAATGGTCAACCAAACTACATTGGTTTCAGGTGTACAATTCTGTAATACCTCAGCTATATATCACATTGTATGCTCACCACCCAGAGTCAGTTTTCCTTCCATTACCATATATTTGACTCCGTTTACCCTCTTCTATCATCCCTTCCCCCGTTACCCTCTGGTAACACTAAACTGTTGTCTGTGTTTATGAGTCTTTGTTTCTTTGTCTTGTTCCTTTGCTGCTTTCAGTTTTATATCCCACATATGAGTGAAGTCATGTGGTTCTCGACTTTTCTGTCTGACTTATTTCACTTAACATAATGATCTCAAGATCCATCCATGTGGTCACAAATGGCAGTATTTCATTTTTTCTTATGGCAGAGTAGTATTCCACTTTGTATATATACTACATCTTCTTTATCCAATCATCTGTTTACGGACACTTCTGTTGTTTCCATGTCTTAGTCACTGTAAATAATGTTCCAATGAACATCGGAGTACATATATCTTTACAGATAAATATTTTCAGATTTTTTGGGTAGATACCCAGGGCAGGAATTGCTGGATCATGTGGTAATTCTATTCTTAATTTTTTGAGGAACTTCCACACTGTTTTCCATAGTGGTTGTACCAATTTACATTCCTACCAACAGTGTCTGAGGGTTCCTTTTTCTCTACAGCCTCTCCAACACTTGTTATTATTTGTCTTGTTGGTTATAGCCATTCTAACAGGTATGAGTTGATATCTCATTGTGGTTTTGATTTGCATTTCCCTAATCGCTAGTGAAATTGAGCATTTTTTCATATATCTGTTTGTTGGCCATTTGTGTATCTTCTTGGGAGAAGTTTCTGTTCATGTCCTCTGCCCATTTTTTAATTGGATTGTTTGTCTTTTTGTTGTTGAGTTGTATGAGTTCCTTATATATTTTGGATATTAACCCCTTATTGGAGGCGTTGTTTGCAAATATCTTCTCCCATTTGGTTGGTTGCCTCTTTCTTTTATTGATGGTTTCTTTTGCTGTGTGTACAGAAGTTTTTAGTTTGATATAGTCCCACTCATTTATTTTTGCTTTTACTTCTCTTGCCTTTGAGGTCAAACTCATAAAATCTTCTATGAACCCAAGGTCTGTAAGTTTAGTACCTATGCTTTCTTCTATGCAGTTTATTGTTTCAGGTCTTCTGTTTAGGTCTTTGATCCATTTTGAGTTAATTTTGGTACATGGAAACAGCAGTCTAGTTTCATTCTTTGCACGTAGCTTTCCAATTTTCCCAGCGCCATTTATTAAAGAGGGCTTTTTTTTTTCTCCATTGTATGTTTTTGGCTCCTTTGTTGAAAATTATCTGTCCATATTTATGTGGGTTTATTTCTGGTGCTCAATTCTATTCCATTGGTCTGTGTATCTGTTTTTCTTCCCATACCATGCTGCATCAGCTTGTATTACAGAACAATAATACATAACATGATTTTTGATTGGGACATACTACTATTACCATAAAATTAACCCTTTTAAAGTAATAATTCAGTGGGTTTTGATATATTCACAAGATTGTAATACAATTACTTCTATCTAATTCCAGAATATAATCACCCTGAAAAGAAATCCTGAACTCATTAACAATCACTCCTTATTCCTCTATCCCCCTAGCTCCTGGCAATCAATACCTACTTTATGTCTCTATGGATTTTTCCTATTCCAGACATTTTATATAAATCTAGCCATGCAACGTGTAGTATTTTGTGTCTGGCTTCTTTCACTTATCGTAATATTTTCAAAGTTCATCCACATTATAGTATATATCAGTAATTCATTCTTTTATTTGTCACTGAATAATTATCCCTATGTATGATATACTACATTTTATTTATCCATTGACCAATAATGGATATTTGAGTTTTTGCCCTTTTTTAAAATAATGCTGCTATGAACAGTCATGTTTAAGTTTTTATGTGAACATATGTTTTCAATTCTCTTGGGTCTGTATCTAGGTGTGGAATTGCTGGGCCCTATGGTAATTCTATGTTTAACTGTTTGAAGAACTGCTTGACTCTTTTTCCAAAGCAGCTGCACCGTTTTACTTTCCCACTACCAATGTATAATATTAGAACTAAAAATTATTTATTTATATTGTATATTTACTTACTTATTAATATCCAATTCCTCTGCATCCTCACCAACATTTGGTATTGTCCATCTATTGTATTACAGACATTCTAATGGATGTGAAGTAGTATCTTATCATGGTTTTCATTCACATTTCCTTAATGACTAAAGAAGGTGAGCATCTTTTCATGTGCTTATTGACCATTTGCATATCTTCTTTGGGAAAAGGTCTAGTCAAATCCTCTGCCCATTTTTAAATTGGATTAGTTGACTGTTTATTCCTGAATTGTATAAGTTTCTTATATATTTTGGATACTAGACCATCACGTATACGATTTGCAACTGTTTTCTCCTATTCTGTGAGTAGTCTTCTCACTTGTCTGACAGTATCATTTGAAGCACAAAATTTAAACTTTGGTTTTAATTTTTCGAGTATGTGGGTTTTTTGTTGTTATTTTGCTGATTTAATTTTAAGTGTCCTATCTAAGAAGTCATTGGCAAATCTAAAATCATAAGAGTTTATTCCTATGTTTTCTTTTAAGGGTTTGTAATTGTAGCTCTTACATTTAGGTTTTTAATCCATTTTGAGTTCATTTTTTTGTATATGGTGTTAGGAGTATAGCTTTATTGCTTTGCATATCCAATTGTCCTAGTACTATTTGTTGTGAAGACTGCTTTTTCCCACTGAATTGTTTTGACATCCTTCTCAAAAAAACAAACAAAGAAAGAGAGAAACAAACAAAAAAACCAACTGCCCATAAATGTATGGATTTATTTCTGGTTTCAATTCTATTCAATTATTCTAAGTGTCTATTCTTATCTAGCACCACTGAGTCTTGATTACTATAATTTTGTAGTAATTTTTGAAATTGGGAAATGTGAGTCCTATATATTTGTTGTTCTTTTCCAAGATTGTTTTGGCTATAATGAGTCCTTTGCATTTCCATATGCATTTTAGGAAGAGCTTATCAATTTCTGCAAAAATGGCACCTGGGTTTTGAGAGGGATTACATTGAATCAGTAGATCAATTTGTGGATTATTACCATTTTAAGAATATTAAGTATTTCAATCCAGGAACATGACATAACTTTCCATTTATTTAAGGCTTCAATTTCTTTCAATGTTTTTTTTGCAGTTTTCAGTGTACAAATCGGGCATTTCTTTTGTTAAATTTATTCCTTAATATTCTAAGGCTATTATAAATAAAATTGTTTTCTTAATTTCATTTTTGGATTATTCATTGCTAATGTAAAAATTACAATTGATTTTTGTATACTGAACTTGTATCCTGCAACCTTGCGGAACTTATTTATTAGCTCTAATAGCTTGTTGTTAATGATGATGCTGCATAATATTTTCTACATAGGAGATAATATCTTCTGCAATTAGACATAGTTTTAATTCTTCCTTCCCAATCTGGATATCTTTTATTTCTTTGTCTTGCTTAATTGCCCTGGCTGGAAACTTCAGTACAATGTTGAATAAAAGTGGTGAGAGTGCATATCCTGTCCTGTTGCTGGTCTTGGGAAAAAGCTTTCCATCTTTCACTGTTTAAGTATTATGTTTTTCTTATAAATGCCCTTTATCAGATTGAGGAAGTTCAAACTCTAGTTTGAATATTTTTATCATGAAGTAGTATGAATGAGTTGTAAGCAGTAGGTATAAGAGTTCTGTTATAATATTAAAAAGTTTTGTTTTTAATGATATAACGTAATATTTAATTATGTTATTCTACTGCTTAATAGTCACCAAAGGTTCCCAGGTGTGTCCAGGATAAACAGCAGCAAACTGCTTAATACAAGTTTCTTCCCACTCTTACTCAAGCCTATCCATTCACTTCACTTGCCACATATCACCTCAGTGATCCACAGTCCAATCGCAGAGAAATCCTACTGTTCCAATAGGATCATGCTCTTCCAGTCATCTCTCTGGTGCTGCACAGACTGTTACTTTGCCTGAAACATAAACTTCTGTCTTTTCCTGTAAAACTCTTGTTTGTCCTTCAATATCCAGCAAATGTGTCAGTTTTTCTTCATTAGATGTTCACTCTGTGGCATGTTTATCTACACGTCTGTCTGTGTAATCTCAACTGTACCCAAATAATATGTCTGTCTAACTTCCGCTAGACTAGGGATTTTCTGATGTGATATTTCTTTTTATTCCCATTATCTAGCATGTTAGATAGTTCAGAATAGGTTCCTAAATTAAATAAATAACTTATAGTTCTAATATCATGAGAAATACCCTCTGGACAATGAGCAAACTGTAACTTACATATAGAAGAGGGCTTTTTTTTTTTTTTTTCCCCCCTGTTACCACCAATTGACCCATAGAAGGGAAATTCAAATTTTTGGCATTCATGGATGACTTAATGGGCTTTTGACACACATCCAAACCACAATATTTGGATACATTTTCAAAGATATGTCACAATTTCAATTATTAAAGCATGGTATTTTAAAAATCAGCATCAGTGATAATACAAATTATAAAACAATGTCAATGAGATGGACCATATATAATCTTGCTGTAAGATATCTATAAATCTTGAAGATAGAGAGCTTGAATAAAGAGCCAAGTTCCACATCACTATTACTATTTTATTTCTGTTTTAGAATAGAAACCCCTAAGTCACAATGGTGGTATAGCAGGGAAGGCAACATGTGTTCGATGAATCTCTGAGCTGGTTCTAAATAGTTGGATCATAAGAAATTACAGCCATATTACTCATCACAGACTACTTTTTTGTACCATGTTAGAAACTAGGACACAAATGTATTCCATTGAAGAACGTATAAGTTGGAATAAGTTGGAAATAGAGGCAATAGAGCCCTCATCAAATTTTCATGTTGTATTTCAACAGTAGTTAAGGTTTTTAAATATACCTAATAAAATTATCTCTTTCTTTCTCTAACAAGTACAGAAAATTACCAAGTGTGGGAAAGAATCAAATATTAATGATGGAGCCATTTGATTTTTTAAGGAACTTGTGTTTCCTCCCTGAAGTGATAGATTCAGGTTATCCAAGATGTCTATCGTATATAATAGTGGTTAGGATCTGGACTCTGGAGTGAGATAGAATTTGCCTGCATCAGAATCCTGGCTCAACTGTTTTTTCCTCTTGTAACCCGTAGCAATTTATCTACATTATTTTTAAAGTGGGGATAATAGTAATTTCTACTTCAAAGGTAGGTTGTAAGGATTAAATGATGTAAAAAATATAATATGCTTAGGATAGTGCCTGGCATAGAGTGTGCTCCATAGCAGGGTGACTAAGCAGAGAGGAAATGGGGAAGGCATTCCTGACCCTTCCCTGTCAGCCTCCCATTCCCTGCCTGTACTTCCTAAAGGTCGAAGCCAGTTGCAAATCAACTAATAATCTTGGAGCCATGTTAGAATTGTGCCTTCTACAAGGCCCATAACATTTTGCTCATACTTGCCATATTTTAGATGTCTAGTCATTGCCTTATAGTTAATGTATTTTTTTCTCTCTTAGTTGTGGGTTCCTTGAGGATAGGGATATTATCTTTTTCATAATTGAAACTCCATAGGGCTTTAATAAATATTGTTGAATTGAAAAAATACCATAAGGATGATACATACTCAAGTACGGAGGAATGCAGAGAAAGGAGAGGAAGGATTTTGGAAATGGCAATATTTGGAATGGACAGTAATATATGGTTAGTTACTTTTTCCTTTAAGGTAATTTTTTTTCCTATGGCTGTATATTTGAAGTTTTAAAAAAATACTACATGAGTATTCTTTCTTTGTAAAAAAATAAAATAAAATAAAGCAATATATAAGCATGTAAAATAAATAATGAAATTTCCTTTTACCAGACTCTCCAAATTCTACTCTTCTCATTAAAAGTAACTAATTTTAATAAATCAATGTGAATGTCACCCAAACTTTTATATATTTAACATGTGTGTGTTTATATGTGATATGAGTATTTAATTATATAGTATGGATTATCATTTTACACAATTTGGTTTATATTTCCTGTTGCAATGTCCTATGTCCTGATTCATTCACTAAGAAATATATCTTGGAAATCATTCCTTCATATAAACAATGCTGTGATGAACATTTTATACCTGAATTTTCATGCACATTGTAAACTATTTCTATAACATACTTTGAAATGGAACTGCTAGGTTTAAAGTTATGCACATTGTAAAAAACAACAGAATGAGAAAAATTTTAATATAATTTTTGTGTTTAAAATTTTCTCTTGAAATACATTCTAGAAACTTTTATCAATTTGTAGGTAAATGGGAGTTATAAGTGACCAAATATCTATCTACAGAGAATGATGGAGATTCCAGTTAAATAAAGGTGCAAAGAGAGATTTATTGTTGGTAAATTGACATTTTAATGTTATTTATTTATCAACTTGTTTCCCCAAAAAGATCTATGCCGATGTGAATTTCTAATTTGCCATATTGTAAAGACTTACGAGAAAAGATGGAAGAGGATGAAAACAAAATAAAGAAATACTAGCATGTTAAAATTGTTTATAACAAAGATAACATTTACCTCAAACAAACGTGTGCATACACAAACCAAGAACAGTGTGAAGTGCTCAGAATACTGGATTGAACTGCCTTTTGAAACTTATTGTGTAGAAGAGAACAGAATGATACCTCAGCTAAAATGCAATGTCTAGATAGAATTTCCCTGAAGCAGAGCCAGAGATAGGGTTTCAATTCTTGTACATCTTCCTTCCCCTGCTCTTGGGTTACCTATTATATATATGATGTGGAATTAGTCTTTTGTTTCTGTATTCTAATTCTATCTTTTAATATCATAATGCTTTCAAGGAGAAATATTAATAACACTCACTCCTATGAGCAATACCGTATTCACAAATACTTCTCAATTAGCTTGCGTGTAGCAATTTAGAGACCAGTTTTATTAGTCCTAAAAAACTTTCTGAAACTTAAAGAAGACAATTGAATCATACATTTTTTTTTTTTTCTGGTGGCTGATTAACAAATGGTGTTAATTCAAGACCATGAGCATTTTGAAAATAAAGTTGAAACATGGCCAAGGCTTAGTTTGAACTTACTTTTCCTTTAAAAAAAAAAAAAAATCCAATTACTGTTGACACAAACTTTGCTTTTCTGTAAGCAAAATTCTTTGTTTTCTTCTCCAACATTTTCTTTCTTTCTCACAATGTGTTTGGGTAGTGTTTTTTCTCAAATAACAGTGAATAGATCCATAATCTCTATAAAACATTGTGTTGTTGAGGCTAGAACCCCAAAATATGGAAGAAATAGATTACTCTCCTATTGGGAACCCGGGCACTCAAATGGGCTGGCAAAGATCTGCTTCTACTTGGGGAGTACAGTGGCACATTCTGAGAAATTAGTCATTCACTGTGGTATCAGTGCAGGAAAAAGCAACTGTACTCTGTAACAAATCTTGTTTTTCCTGTGGAACAATGCAGAATTCAACTCTTGCCTTCACAGGAACTGGCAGAAAGCCTCAAATGTGTGGGTTTTACTTTGGCTGGAAATCTCTTTGCCGTCTGCAGTCTCTGTAGGACACAATGTAAACAGATAACAAATGACTTCGAGGAGTGATACAAATTTGACTAAAGCTACCTAAGTTTGTGTCACCAACAGTTCACATATACGTTGAGATCACGAGTAAGAGGCATGATGTGATTTCTTCCACTCCTAGTCAGCACAAAATTCAGGTCTCAGCCATAACCTCTTGACATTTGCAGATGCCAGGTTTCGGTCCTACAGTGACTCAAATGAAATAATATGACCATAGGGATAGTTACAAGTACATTTATTCCTCTTTCTTGCAGACATTCTATAATGTTTGCCTAATTTAGCCGAGTGTGTTTACAACTATTGATTACTGGAATTTAGTTGTAGTTGCTTATTTATGTCAGTAGAAAAACGGATCAAGGAAACTTTGTGAAGAAAATAACTTTAAGTTGTGCATGTGGAAAAAAATGTGTAAATCTATTGCCTTCATGCCCAAATCAAATATATCTGAAGTATAAGGAGCTGAAATGTGATGCTGACCAAAAGGAATATACTTTTAAAACCCAAGCCGTAAAATCTGAGACCAGGTTCCAATGATTCTCAGAAGGCATTTCACACAGGGTTAGCAATTTGGCACCTGAAAACTTCCTTCTGTTCACAAGTTACACGTTGAGAAGAAAAGCATCTGCCTGGTGAGCTTATATCTATGAACCTATATTCTTATTTAGAAAAATTAAATAGCATCCCAAAAAAAGTATTTTTTTGTTTGTTTGGTGTATCAGTATTGCATACTTATTGTCACATGAAAAAATTCATGCTCCAAATGCTTCTTAGAGAATAGTGCCTTAAGGATCTTGCATTTATCTTTTTATTAGATAATTAGACATGCACAACAGTGTGTTTCCCTTTTAACTATGTTTAGTAGGAAGCTCTGTACCTCCTTTTTTACTTAACTATGTTTCCTTTATCCTGGATTGCTATGTAATTGTTCTAGACATCTTGCCTTTCTCATTACTTTGATCTAGCATTTTACTCTTATCTGTCGGTTATATTTCAATCTGCATTTTATTGCAAGTAATACGTTTTTTTGGGTTTTTTTTCTGGATCAACTAGAACTATGGAGAGATAAGCAAGACAGTGGGAGATTGGTAGTGAAAGCCAGAAATACACACAAGCTTTTATTTGATTCCTTTTTAAAAGCTTTTTGATCCTCAAGATAGTAATCAAAATATTGAAAGGTTGCCTGTTGTAGCAAGAGGTACCGCGTGCTAGAAGAAATAGCATTTGCTCAAACACCAGACTGGTTATTCCCTGTGTAAATGCATGCAAATACTTGGATTTTTCTGAGCTTCTGTTAATTGACAGTGAAATAAAATATAATGTATTTGCTCAAAAACAAACCGTGATAATGTTTGTAACATGCTTAACACATAATAGTCAATGAAAGTTGAACATTACTTAGATTAACTTATTTGTTTGGTTTTTTAATCCCTGGACCGACAAATCATAGACAGACCTATATTAACAGCTATTACATCTGCTCTTGTCTAATTCTTTTGAGTTTTAGATTTTAGTAATAATTTGGTAGGTTAAATAAATGTGACACCTGCCTCTCTTCTTGTTGGAATTTCAGCATTCATTCCATCTACTGTCTGCATTTAGTTGTTTGCTTTTTTCCACAGGCTGTCACCTGGCTTATGCATTCATTTTGCTTCTCCAAATTAATTTCTTCTGGCCAAGAGGAAACAAATACCCTTTGCTAAAATGCGAAAGTTTCTGCTATGTACCCTGCATTGTTTTAGTTAAGGTTAATATTGGTGATCTCTCCTTATGTCTCTTTCCTGGCAAAAGAAAGAACAATTGTCAACTTAGCCTTGAACTGACCACAATCTTTTCTCTATTAACCCAGCCCACCACGTGTTCTTTTTGGCTTCTTTATAGACCTCACTTATTCTTTCCCTTGCAATTTTAGTTTCCTCACTGGAATTGTTTGCAAGTGATTAATTCTTTTAAAAAAGAAAAAAAGTTACAATCTCTCTCTTATCTCCAGAGACACTAAAATTCTGATTGGTTTCACAGTTCTATATCAATATATTTTTTTTAAATTTATGGCCAATTCTTATCATATACATAAGGCTAAAATAAGATAAATTTCAAATTAAAAGTTATCAGAATACAGATTTATTTCCTAACAATTTTGAATTTATGGTGGTTTTTTTTAAAAATTACTTTTACCTCTTGTGCACAATTTTAACTGAATCTGTAAAAAATTGATTTTCTTTCTTATATGTCTATTATCTTAGATTAATGTTCCTTTAGTGAAGCCCATTGCTTCTGATTGCACATTATGGAAATCATGTAAATAATACTCCCTGAAACAGTCTCAAGGTTTATGAACAGTGAAGAGCTGTTATAAATTTATTTGGTGGGGTAACTCACTTCAAATTACCTCCAATAATATCTCACTAAGTAATAATTTCATGGATCTTTCTGAAGGAGAACTTGCCCCAGAAATATATGCGTCTTCTCAGGAAGGCTTTAAATAAATTGGTAATTATTACATTTGGAAACACCTTACATGAGGATAGGATAGCCTCCCCTGCTGTTGGGAGTCTTTCTTCCTTACTCCTCATTTCCTCTTCAACCTTCCATTTAAACTATCAACCCATTTTTGGTTTCCTGCTTCACCACATATTCAGGTCATGGCTGCTTCTCACCGCCTTGGGCCTTGAGATGCTCTCATCTTTCCTCTCCTAGGTTACTCAGATAGCTCCTAACTGACCTCTGTGTCTTCTCTGCCTCCTTTCTACAATGTAGACTTAACACAGCAGCAAAGTGAGGCTTTAAAAATGTTTGTTAGATCCTACCACTCCTCTGCTCAAAACCTTCTGGGGTCTTCCATTTCTCTGAGTAAAATCCAAAGTCCCAACAGTAAACAATAAGAATTCCACAATTTGGGTTTGCAGCTACCTCTCCAACCTCTTCTCTCCCTCTCCCCCTTGCTCTCTGATAACTACAGGCATTGCCCCCATTCCTATTGGTCGAAGGCCTCCATTTCTTGCACTTGGCTGCTCCTTTCACCTGAAACCATTCCCCTGGATAAGCTCAGGGCTCACTCTCTCACTTCTTATAGAGCACTGCTTAAATTTTACTTTATTAGTGACACCTTCCCAGATCACTCTATGTAAAATAAGATAGTAAATCAACCAATTCCCCCAATGCAGTGTGCTCTTACCCCATTACTCTGCTTTATCTTTCTCCATTAGCACCCATCACGATTTGACATATTATATAAAGTTAATAGATTACTGTTTCTCTCTTCTCTCTAGAACAATACCTCCATAGTGACAGCACTTGTATTTTGTTCTTTGCTCTCCCCAGTGCCAAGAACAATGCCGGGAATATAGACTTTGGTGTTCAGTACTCTATATTCAGTGAATGAATAAGTGCCCCTGTTGGTCCTACTCTTCATGACACCACCACATATTCCTTCTTGGACTCTAAGACAATCCATTAATTTTGCCACTTATTTTCCTCCCAGTTTCTGCAGAAAACAGGACTATGGTTTTCCCAACCTCTTCACTACTTCTAGCCTCAAAGATTTTCTCAGTTTACAAATCAACTACAAATAGCAGTTAGGCAATGTGCTAAAATGCATAGGATACCATCTGACTACTTCTCATCAGTTGGATTAGACAGTATGTTAGAAGAGGTGGAACAAATCTATTGAAAGGTAAAGAGTAAGCACTTGCACTGTGTTATTTATGCTAAAATGTGATCTTGTATTACTCATTAGACTTCATACCTGAAAACCTAGTCATGTAGATATTACCTCACCTGTATTTCTGTCCTTCAGTCATACAAGGCTGGATATACAAAGTTGAAGTTCCTGAAGCTCAGTGTAAGACCAACATAGGTGGTGGCTAAAAATAATCCACAATAGCAAATAAATGTTATAGACCCTCTAACACTGATTTTTTTTAAAGATTTGTTCAACAGAATTAAAGGTTGAAGCTGGATTCCTTACAGGAAAAAAACACGTTAAAAAGACAGTTGTTGGGAGCCTCAGCTTCTAGTCCATTGTCACGTGCAATTTTACTCAGCTCTGGACTTGTGACCAGCTGGCAAAACAAAAGCTTTTCTTCTACTTTTTGCCGGGCTTCTTAAGAACAACTTTTGGGATCTCGTCTGTTCTATCCCAGGTAGCTTAATAAAATAGTCCTTTCAACCTCATATTATATTCACACAGTGAGTTCTATAAATACACCTTTTCCAGTGAGAGATGGTGATTGTTCTGTGCCCTTATATATTGGTGTCCTTGGCAGGGGCCCAGCTGGCTGACCCCTTAATCTGGCCTGGTCAAGATCTTACAGCTCTACCTGCTATTATTTAGGAAAGGGGAAGAATGTTGTTGTTCTTGCCTAAAATGATATTTATTAGCTGCAATCAATTAAATCCAATCTTTCAACTATGTTAATTAAATAAGCCTTTCAGAACAACAGCAGTTTCTATTATTATCATGGACAGAACTCAAGCTTCAGAAAAGAAGATAGAAGCAGTGTTTTTTCCCCAATCTAAATTAACATTTGAAGTGAAAGAGAATTGCTTAACTAGGGATTGGTTAGTTAAGTGAATCAATCAGATTCCACTGTGGTTTGTTTTGTTTTGCATTCCATTTGCTTTCCTGGGCAGGTTCTAAATGGCCTCTGAGGAGCTTTCTTCCGTCCTGTGGGCCACACCAGCAAGTCTGAGGGACTCCATCTTGCAAATAGGTCAATGCTGATAGTAGCACAAAGGCAAAAGCAGTAATGACAACTGGAGCACTGGTGCCTCGTCAGATACCACAAGAGCAAGCAAGGACAGTGAGTGAGACAGCCAAGGTCAGGGCTCAAAGTGAAAGCTGAGTAAGCTCAGAGCTGCGTCTTTTCAGCTTCAGCACCACCATCTCCACTAGGTAGTGGAGAGTGTGGGATATCTCTCCGTTTCAAAACAATAGGTTTATGTCTATTTATGCCTTTCCTTTAATAAGCAGAGACTAGATTCCATACAATCATCTATTTTATGTCTTTATTTATTAAGTAAAGGCAAAGAGAAAGGAAAAGGAAGGTTACTTAAACCCCTGTTGGTACCATGTAATTCTGTCCAGTGCAGACTGACACAATTAGGGTCCAGATGGAGTCTCTCAGGACTCCTCAAATCACCCTAAACCCCCCAGGTTTCCTTGATACAAAAGGCGAGTGCTATTTCTCTATTCACGCTTAAGTATTCCCCACTCTAAAATGACATTATTTTTCCTCGTATAACCCAAAGTCAGCTGTTAGCATACTTAAGTCTTCCAGCTTCCCTCTTCCAGGGCTGCCACATACTTCAAGATTTTAATAAATTTGCTCCCAGCCCCTTCTCATTGTAAGGTAGGAAATGCCATATCCCACCAAGTATTTGGAACTAGTTAAAGGCTGTAAACTTTTGCTTTCACTGAATGCTATACTTTCACTTTGCATTTTATCACCTTTTCCATGCTTAGTCACTCCACTGAAAAGTACCTGGATTCCTCATACCTCAGGGTATTACCAAGATAAGGCAGCAACGTTCGTTATACCACTTCACTTCGTTTTTGGGTCAGCTGATTGATTTTTCTCATCAGTGTATTTTCATACTTCCTAGCACACCTTCTGTTGCTTTATCGGTTGCCAGACACTGTGTATTTAGCCTTTCTGTGTCTGAAGATGTTTGCATTCTTATAAGTATGATTGACTTTTGTTCTGCATGTGGTTAAGTTATTTGGAAACAGTTTGATCCTTTTGGGCCTTGCTTTCAAGTTTTGTTGACGGGGATGAGAATTAAGGTTACTATTGCCCCAACAATGAGGCAAGACATTTTCAAAACTTTATGCATTGTCCTCTAAATTATGAGGTTTTCTACCTTGGCTGCTGGGCGGAGGCACTGTTCCAGACCCTGTGTGGTGTCTGAGCATGTTCCTTCTAATCCTTCAGTGTGGTACTTTCCCTGAGCTGCCATTCATGCGCTGATCACCATCTGGGCTAGGGCAATAGCAGGGCTCACCTTATTCATTTCTTAGCGTTGAAGGATTCCTGTCTTTCGTTGTCTGATGTCCAATATCTTGTGTGTCATTTTTTCAGACATTTTTCATCTTTTGTTGCTTCAGGCAGGAGGGTAAATAGAATTCCTTTTATTCTATCTTGAACAGAAGCAGAAGTCCTCTGAGACTATATTTTGAGATTCATCTTGTGGACCAACTGCTAATTCTCCCATTCACACCCTCTGTAGCGATGGGAAAACCCGGCTTGGTCGTCACCTTTTCTGGTTAACTTTCTTTAATCCTCCTCTTACCCCTAACCTCACTATGGTGAAATGTATTGTTCTTGCTCTACTTTAGCATTGTTTTACGCTTGTGTCTATTTTAGCATTTGTCACATACTTGTGCATTATTTTTCAAAGGTATGTCAAGTATATCTATCTACAATCAATGAATGTCAAACATACAAAATACCACAGACAGGGTGCCTTATAAATGATGGAACTTTTTCTCGTAGTTCTGGAGGCTGGAAGTCTAGAGGCCAGCGTGGTTGAGTTTTGTGAAGGCTCTCTTTTGGGGTGCAGACTGCCAACTTTTCTCTGTGTCCTCACATGGTGGAGGAGTGAGGGGTCTCTCTCTGGCCTCTTTATAAGGACATTAATTGCATTCTTGAATGTTCCACCCTCATGGCCTAATCACCTCCCAAAGTCTCTTCCTCCTAATACCATCGTAAAAAGCATTAGAATTTCAACACAGAAATTTTGGAGGGTGGAAATATTCAGAACATAGCATGGAATAAATATTGTTCACTGGTAAGATGATAGTGTATGTTTATTAGGTTTCTTTTATCTTATGTGACTTTTTATATTAAAAGTAATGACTACTGTGTTATTTTTAAGCCTCTTACCTTTTTATATAGTTACCACTGATTATTTTTTGCAAATGCTGTAACAGATCTATCAAACACCAGGCAATACTTTTCTAAAGGCTCAAATACTTCAAATTGTGAGACTTATAGGGGTTCACTTTTGTTTGTTTGTTTTAACTGGTGATCTATCTCCTAGAAATATTTATTTTCTTGTTTCAATATAAACTAATAGCTTTTTAGGCTTTAAACCCATTAGTCATGTTAGGTTCCTTTTTCCTCTTCCGTAATGAAGACACTGGTCCCAGAATTTTCAATCTTTCTCTTTCCTGCGTTATTATCTCATTTTTCATGAATTATAAACTTTGGTGGTTTCCTAAGAAAGTTTTCAAAATTTTTTAAAATTATTGCACATCTGAAAAAGGCTTTTTTCAGTTTTCACTGTTGATTGATACCTTGGCTGGGTGTAAAGTTATAGGCTGAAAATAATTTTCTTCATAATTTTTAACATTCTTATTCTACTATCTTGTGGATTCTGATGTTTAGTCTGATAACATTTATTTTGTAGCAGATATTAAAATCTGTCCTTAACACTAGGTGTTCTGTAACTTCATGATAATATGTCATTGGTGATTATTTTGTCATTAATTTTACTATGCTCCTTCAAGTTAAAGACACAAGCCCTTCAATTTGGGAGATATTTTTGTTTTATTTCTGTTATCATTTCCTCTCATCTTTTATCTCTTCTTTTCTCTTCTCTTCTCTAGAATTTCTACTAATTGGTTGTTGAATCATCTAAAGCAATCCTCTAATTTTCTAATATTTTATTATTATTTTCCATCTATTCGTTGTTTTGGCTACTTCATGGACTTTCCTGACTTCCAATGATTCTTTTTTTTTTTTTTTTTTTTTTTTTTTACTGTAAATTACTTTAGTTTCCAATATATTTTTCTTTTATCTTTTAAAAAACTAGTTTACTGCTCTTATTTTCTAAATATTATATGACATGATCTATTTGTCTATTTTAACTGAGTGCCATTTTTAGAAACATTTGTTTGTTTTGGTCATTTTGAAATATGAAAGGATTTCCTCTCATATATGTTACTGTTTCAGTACATATATATGCGTGTGTGTGTGTGTGTGTGTGTGTGTGTGTGTGTACTGAAAAGCTTATTAACAGTTCTGGGTGATGGGTCAGAGACCTGTGACAGGGGACATGATTCAAGTAGTTGACTTTACCTTGAATGAACTCCTTCATCTTTAGATGACTCCTAAATATCTAGGGGTCTTCTATCTGTTCTTTTTCGATTTTTTTCCCCCGCAGACTATTCAGTTTTCTGCCTGGAAAAGATAAACATGGCAACAAGTATTCTAGAAGCAGGGCAGAAGGAGACTTTGGGTAGAACAGAGGATGTGTGTGTACCAATATTATCATCCTGTTTTCATCCTAAACCCTGTTTCTTGTTCACTGGTTCCTGAGTCAACTTCTCCAAAGACCAAACTTTTTTTTTCTCTCTCTTAGTGTGCATTTGTGGAAAAGTTACAAGAGCTCAAGATACTCTCTAAGTATTCAGTCTTTAGACTGGGTTGCTTTTTCCATGTTACCTGCTCCCCCACATGCAGAGACTCTCAGTGGGTTTGTGAGGTAAACAAGTTCACTTCTCATCAGAACTCCCTTGTGTGGTCAACTAGCTCTGCTATGTCAGTAATCCCACTTCCATTTTATTCTGTTTTCTAAAATGTTACTCTCATGATTTTTCTGGTTATATTTGCTACTTCTCTTTGTCCTCTTAGTTAAAATATTTTTCACTTTTTAAGCCATTTTTTTGTGGTGTTTGGGGGAAGAGGAGATAATCACATGTGGTCAAACCTTTATATTTAACCCAAAGTCAGCAAATGTATTTTTAAATATTACTAGTAGGTTGGGGCAAAAGTAATTGCTGTTTTTACAATTATTTTTAACCTTTTAAACCGCAATTACTTTTGCACCAACCTAATAGATGTATGTTAACTTCTTATCATTCTGTGGTTTTTAAACCATAGATAGTAAATGAACATTCATGTAAACTAAACATATATGCAGGTATCTGAGGAAAAATTATTCATCTTGAAAAAATTAAGAAATCCCAAGTCATATGGATATTCTGCGTGACGGGTCACTAGAGGGGAATGCAGAAATCTTTGGTAGAATTTAGATTGTAATGGGACTAATTTGGCCAATTATGGGTTCCCACTATTGCAAAACCATTTCCTGAAGTTTCAGCCACAAGCTAGAATGTCATAGTAGTCCCCTCAATTGTATATTCAGTCCCTCACTTGTACATTCATAATGGATCTCAGCTACTAAGCGTAATGTCTTACTGTAGTCTATACTTCAAAAAAAAAAAAAATAGTATCTTAACTGCTACAAATAGTAAATGGACAATGCATTCAACTGTAGACGGATTTTTGTAATAAGAATTTACCGTCTGTTTTTCTTCCTTAAGGCAGAAGAAGCAAATACCAGACTAAATTGCCAGTAGCATAAATTGAGGGATCTTTCTGAGTAGACAGGAATTTATTTAGACTCCTTCATTTAATGTAGCATAAAAGAACAAAGCAAATGAAATGCATGAAATGATTTTCATCATCAGTAAACTTGTTACTCTTGTGTCTTTTCTTAATTGAGTAAGAAATGTAAGTTATTAGGTATTTTGCTTATGAAAGCAAGATAAGATATCAATCTTTTTATTTTTTAAATTTTCCTATGAGAGTCATTTTCACTTTTCCTGAAAGAAAAATTAATAAATATGACTCATTGTTTACATAATTATTAATAAGGCAGTGTATATGATATGTGTCCACATGTGTAACCCATGCGAAAAGTTTATTATAATGCTATGTTGTAAAACTGTTGAGAAAGAATTCTTTTCTTGTGGATTTTATTGATTGGATTTGAATGTATTAGCTTAAAACCAATAAAAGAATTAAGGCAATACTTACTTCATCCTCAACACCCATAGATAGAAAGAGGTCAGTAGTAGGGGAAAACACTAAGCTATGTACAAATTCCAGTAAAAACAGTTTCAAATGGGAAATATAAGGAAACAAAAAATGTGATGATCATTAAACTGTCATAAGTTGAGCTTTCAGCCAGAGGCTCATTTCTCACAAAGGGAAGCCTATTGCTTAGCACAGGAAATGTAAGGCCCTCCGTTGTCAGCTCCTGCTCTGGCAGAGACTATGGTTGCCACTACAGTAGGTAGTTCCCTTCCCTCTTCCTCGCTAAGAAAATCTTGATTTATTACATAGATTGAGATTCCTTGAGTTTAGGAAAACTGTATTCCTCATCTAGGTGGGCACATTAAGGTATAAGCAGAAGTTTTCTGGAGAGTCAACTGGGAAAGCATTTTCTCCCTGATAAGTAAGAAGTACTCTAAGAGAAAAAAGTTCTTTCCTGTGCCATTCAATTACTTGCTCCTTGCATGTAACATGGGGTAGGAATGACAGGATCAGAGCTGCTGCAGTCATGTTGATTCCATGAGAGGAAGACTTAGAGAGAGACCTTCAGCTCTGATATAATTAAGGTGCTAGATCAAAGTCAGTAAGTTCTTACCATAAAACTCCCATTAGAAAGCTAAATTCCTAATTACTTAAGCCACTTTTGTTTACATCCTTGCTATTTGCAGCCATTTATCCTGACTTATGCATGACTTCCCTTTGCCACTTTGCTCTGTTATATTTGCCACCACTCTACCCTCTAGCTACATAGATCAACTTGCATTTCCCAAGCTGCATCTTGCTGTCTCATGATTCTCTGCCTGGGTCTAGCAGCACCTTCTGTCTGAATGCCCTGTCCCTTGTATTACCCTCTGAACTTCTACTCGCCTGTCCTTTAATGTGGTTTCACTCTATGAAATTTCTTTTATAAAAGCTTCCCTATACCAATATCCTCTCACGTACTACGCTCATCTTTTGTTTTGCCCACTGTAACATAAACAGAATATACCTTTTTTTTCCTCTATGTTCAGCCCACACTGGTCTTTTTTCTGTTGTTGAAGCACACTGCAACAATGCCTACCTTAGAGCTACTCTAGAGGGCAGCTTAGATTCCCACCCTTACCGTTCCCTTGCCAGAAATGTCCTGCCCCAACATCTTTGCATGGTCAGTTACTTTTTGTCCTTCAGGGTTTAGTGTCATCCTCTGCAATGAAGGCAAGATCAGATTCATCTTGTTCAACATGGCATCTTTAACACATGTGACATAGCCATGAATTGAGTAGGTTCACAATAAATATTTGAAAATAAATGAATGGAATTCTATACTTTAAATGGGAACTTCTTCAATGTCAGATATGGCATACTAGTCTTCTACGTAGATCACAGAATCCAGCTAAGCACACTTACAGCCTTTGGATAAAAAATAGGATTCCTACACAATTACTGAAGGAATGGATGATGGGCATAACAGTTTTCTTTTTTAAAATTCTGAATTATATATTCTATATTTTATTATCTGAGACATCTTATAATATCTTCTTATTTTAGCAATAATTTTCATAATTTCTAATAGTTCTTTTTTGTTGCTGAGTTATTCATTTCTTCAGAGCTTTCTTGTCTTTTGTTTGATATATATATATATATATATATATATATATATATATATATATTATTAGTTTCAGGTATACAAAACGATATAATATATAGACATTTACACCCCTCATAAAGTGATAACTCCCTTCCCCCAATCTACGACCCCTCTGACATCATATATAGCTGTTACAATTCCATTGACTCTATTCCCTATGCTGTACTCCACATCTTGTGACTATATGTATATATATGTATACATATGTGTGTGTGTGTGTATATATATATATATATATATATATATATATATATATATATATATATTATAGTTGACATTCAGTATTATTCAGCTTCAGCTTCAGGTGTACAGTGCAGTGGTCAGGCATCTACACCATCCAGGAAGTGGTCTCCCTAATAAGACAAGTGACCATCTGACACCCTACAAAAATATAATCAATAATGTGGTATAACAACTTTACCATTATTCCCCCTCTGGTGAAAAGCACATGCTTATTTACAGGAAAGAATTTGTTTGTGGTTAAAAGGAATGGCAATGCTTGTGAGGTCAATTCTTTGTAAAATAGATTGCTATCTCTGTAAATTCAGGACTTCACTTTTAGCACCCTTCAGAGCACACTGATTGAATTTATGCTTCCTAGGAAGACTTTGTTCCCAGAATCTACAAACTGAAAGAAAACGAGAGGTCAAGCCATTGACTGTTTTGTATTTTGATGGGAGGATCTGTGACAATCTTTCTCTCCCAAATACTTCTCTCCATTTTAGAGATGGGTGCACCACTAAAAGATTTATAATCAATCATTTTAGTCAGTGGAATTTTGGAGTGGAAATGGGAAATAATAATTAGAAGTTGGGCTTAAGTTAAAATCAAATATTTCTTTACAAAGTTATCAGTATTAATAATGTTCAAAATGTGTCCATGTTAAACAGCAAAGACTGAAACTTAACACAAATCAAACACCAAGAGCAAGGAAGGAAAACAAAATAGTTAAACATTTGGAGAGACAGACAAACTGTGAAACAAGTGATTCTGAGGATTCTTCAGCATTTTTCTCTCTGTACAACTTCACCTAATTGCAGTGATACTCCATCCCATTAGTCCACCTGGATTTATCTGATATCAAATGTTTGTAAAGGAATTAAAACAAGAAGCCATTGGTCCAAGAATTTCCTCTTCCTTTTTCTACTTTAAAATGTCTGTTTAAAGCATTATGTTTCAACCACTAAAATAATCTATTTCAAAATCCAGATATGTTTCAAGATAGAAACTTGAATCAAATGCAATTTCCATTTGTTGGAAAGATAAGATTTATACTGGTGAAATGTTAAGACAAAAATACCTAAGTACTAATTTTATGTTACAGTAAGTGTTCTAGAAGATCGAGAAATGGAAAGCTACTTCAGGGTAGGGCAATCTCATGAATAGGGTGGGATTCGTGAGGTTTTAGAATATTCAGAGGATTGAGTAATCTGAGGTGAGAGAAACTAGGTGAGCACTATGAGCAATATAAACGTTATGAGAGTGAAAATGTTCACAGCTTGATACTAAGGAAACCATATCAAAAATCCAAATAGATCATTGCACCAGAGAAGTTACCACTGGTGTTAGGAAATGGAAATGCTATTCAGATTTCAATGTCACCTTTGCTGACAGTGGTGAATCAGGTCATTAGAAGAGGGTGTTCATGGCCTGTTTATTGAGGCTCTTGGGCTCTGGCTAGTGAGACCAGATTGGGCAGAGGTAATAGACTTTGCAGGGTCATTTAGTATTTATTGCCTCTCTCTCTCTCTCTCTCTCTCTCTCTCTGCTTTAAATATACACAAATTAAGCATCGTAAATATATACACATTAAACGTCTTTTGGATTGTTTTCTCAGATAAGAATCTTTGGGGATTCATCTGATGATTATGTGTCATTGTAACAAAAGAAGTTCAGTAACGTTACCTATCCTCTAAGCTGCTGGAGCAAAAGTGTGCAACAAGAAATCATATTTCTTCAGACCACATCAGCCTAGTCAAGAAGATCATAAGATAATTAACTCAGATTTGTTATTGTATTTAGTACATGGGCTTTTTTAGCTCATTACAAAGTGTTAACATTGTATAAAACTGGGGAGGCAGAGTCTAAAATTCAATCTGGAGAAAAATATTAAAAATAAAATTGAAACATGTGCAAGCAAATGAAAAAAGGGATTTGTAGTTGATGAAAATCTGGACTGATTTGCAAGGCTGCATTGTATTTTTTCTAGTTCTAAACCTTTGTAACTTAGAAGCCATTATAGTTCTCTTAAGAAACCTGAAAATAAGAAAAACAGGAGAATTATGAATCATTTTTCATTGGCATACTAGATTTACCTTTCATGTTTTATTTATATTATACATAATACTCATAATCACTATAATGCATTTACTATGTGAAATTCTAGCAAAGGTCCTTATTTTCCAAGTATTTGTCAATACATGATAATGTTCCATAAAGTTAAATCGTTTTTAACTATAAATAACACTTATTTTCTCACAAACTATTTTATTAACTGAATATCCTTTTATATTTTCACTGGTCAGGCAAGATGAATTTCAAATGTTGTGATATAAATGTTATATCAGAAATTTGAACTTATTAGCATACATGGTTCATGAGGGTCTATATTCAGTTTACTTTGATCACAGAAAGACAGAGTCTTTAAAAAGAGAATTTATATATTCTGATGCATAATAATGAATTTAAATGTTGAGAAGTTGAACATTGTCCATGGTAAAGTACAGACAAATTTAAATCCTGCTATACATATTAAAATAACATTAAAAAATTAGTTCTAATTTTTTGTTGGCGTGCTTCTTTCCTTTCTTTAAATTAAACCAAAAATCGTATTATTTTCTGATGTTTAAGAGTGCCCTTGCTAAGATATTTTAAAGTAAAACTGTTGCTATTTCTGTATAAGTAATTATGTTTCATGTCAGGAATGAGGTTGAAGTTAGAATGGGAAAACCAAAGTGGCCCTGTTTCTTGTGCCTCACGTGTAACCATTGTCCTACCACCTTACTGTCCCTCTTTTTCCCACCCTTCTTTCACTTTGGTCATTAGAAGGAAGAAGCAAGAATCAAAAAGAAAGCGATAAAATAGGAGTGGATCAAGAGGCAAAAGGTTAAGCAAGAACTTGGAGAAATTTAGAAGTGGAGGTGAAATAAATCACAGCAACATGCATTTATTTAGTGACCTCCATATATAAGACAAAAAGAAAAAAGCTCCACATGCCAAAATAGATCATGAATTCCTATGCTCCTCCCTCTCCTCTCTCACTCCTCCAATGTATTTCACAAACAACATTCTATGTGTCCATGTAGGGAAATAGGACTGAGCCCAAATTTCATTCTACTGAAAGGCCAGGAACAACATTAGGGAAAGTAAACCAGTGAGGTGTCGCTTTGGAAAGCTCTCTCTTTCCTTTGCTTGTGTTACTCTCCCCTTACTTGGATCTTTTTGAGATGGCATGAAATTTCACAAGGGACCTGGATGCCCTTCTGCTGCCCTTTCTCTGTTTCACCCATCCAACAACTCCCCAAATAAAACGTATGGATAGGCCATCTACTAGTGATCTCCCCGATATGAGTGAATAAATGAATGATTACTGAGTATTAATCTGTTACTGTGTTATAGAAGAATCTTTGTGGAAGTGTGTTAACCTGAAGAAATGGCTAAAACAATGGGACCGTAGGAGAACTTAGAGCACTAAGACTGACCACATGTAAGAAAATATTTGACTTTGAGGAACCTCTTCAATCCCAACACACTAGAGATCACGTGCTCCATCACACATGGTTAGAGCTATAGAGTGGGGGGCTTTGGTTCTGTATAACAGTGCTCGGAAAACTATTATTCATGGGCCAAACCCAACCTACTGCCAGTTTTTGTAGACAACGTTTAATAGAAACACTTTCATGCCCATTCTTTAGAGCATTGGCAGCTTTCATGCTACAATGGCAGAGTCGAGTAGTTGCAACTAAAATATTTACTATGTGGACCTTTTTAGAAAAAAGTGTGCTGACCTATACTCCCTGGGAATAATAAAATTAAAAGGTATAACAAATCTTTTATTTCTTCTTCTTTCTTTGTCTTTTCTTTTTTATCCACATTTTTTTCTTTAATTGTATTATAGAACAAAGCAATTCAAAGTCTTAGTTTAAATATTTAGCAAAGAAACCTTACTTCAAAAGCTAAATGTAATGCATCATGGTCATCCTGTAACATCTTCAAATCTTGCTGCCTCTACACTATAGATATAATTGAATGAGAGTTCATAGTGATTGTCTTGCTTTGGTTATATAACTCCAAATCAATTCTTATTTTGCTTCCTTTAATCATTTCTAGTGACTGATGATTTAACATATTGGGAATTTGCTACTAATGTAGTACAGAGAAATGCATATTTTCTTCTTATCTTACACTGCTAATGCGTCATGTGTATAAAGAAGGAGGCAAGGATGTCTAAAGTTTATAAATATTACAATGATGATATATAGATTATAACAAAAAACCTGGGTCATCACTATTTTGATTGAACTTTAAAATTGCAAAATGGCCAATATTTTTGGAATGTGAAATTTTATAGGGCATTAGGAGCCCATCCTCTGTGTCTGCATTTCCCCAAACATGCTTCCCAGAAAGTGTTCTACGTAAATAGATTAAGAGAAAAAAGGATAAGGAGGACAAATAAGCCTGGGAAAGGCAAAGTTAAGTGGATGTCTTTAGAGAAGGACTTCGCAGAGCATTTAATATGAAAATGCTCATTGTTAATTGCAGAGAGAGAGTAGAGTACGCTTTGTTCTTTAATTCATTTATTTATTCATTCATTCAATAATTGTTTCTTGAGTGCCTATTCTCTGCCAATCACTATTCTGGATGTCCCAAATAGAGCATTTCAAAGACTCAGAAGTTATGGAAGATATCACACAGGTTGAGAGAGTTTTGGAAAGAATTCATAAAGGAAAAGAACTCTGAAGATAGGTGGAATTATGTATGCTAAGCAGACTTGTCTAGGGAGAAGCATGCTAGTAACTAGAAATACATGACTAGCAGATGTGCAAAGATAGGGGCTAACACATACTTACTGAATTTAATGGAGTTACTTGGCACAGACCATTGCAATAGCATGATGAACTCTTCTGCTTTGGGAATGACACCACATATATGTTATCAGTTTGTACATACACATGTTCACACACGTGTGCAGAACATACTCCAAAGCACTGAGATAGACCTTGTTTTGGTGCATCAGTTAGTATATTGTTAACCTGCTAAATATTAATCAAATTATTACCTGAGTTTTATTGCTTCTATTGGCTTTTTCAAATTTTAATTGGATTTAAAGGTTTTTCTTTAGCATTTGATTGACTTCTCAGTGTCTTTAGTTTTGTTCTGGAGTCACACCCATAGTATCTTGACTAATTCTAAGGCCTTCAAACAAACAAAAATAAAACACAGTAATTTTATTCTCAAATGTTGGTTCCATTTAATACATAAAGGAAGATGTCAAGATGTTTCGTGAGTTTTCTCTTGGTAGTCTCATTTATCCACATTGACTTCTGTTTAATTTTCTGTTCTATTTAAGGAAGCGTTGTTATAACATATATTAACCTGATGAGTGAACAATTCGCATAGCACTAAAGTGAAATATATCCAGTAATTAACTATATTTAACACATTTATATCTCCATTGGGACCTTTCCAGACACTTATAACCAACTGCCAAGTTGGTATACTTTCTTGGAGGTCTAATAAGTATCTGAAACTTAACGTGTCCAAAACTGAGATTTTGATCTTCCCCCCCAAACCTGCTCCTCCCACTTTTGTCATCTTACATTCTATATCAATCCCTCAGTAAATTTTGTTGCCTCTGCTTTAAAAATATATCCCCCCCTCAGATACTTTTCACAACCTTCATTGCTACCAAATAGGGATCAAACTACCCTCATCTGTCCTGTGTGATTGCAAAATTCTCCATATTCCCCGTATTTCCTTAAGTTTACCTGAGGGATTTTGTTAGATTGTGTCACTCTATTCAAAGTCCAGCGGGGACATCCAATTTAATTTAAATTAAAATCTTGAATCTTTATACTGATGTTCAAGGGCTTGCACCTAATTGTTACTTCTCTGTCCTCATCTCCAATTACGTTCCTTTGATCATTCTGTTCCAGACTCTCTGGCCACAATGAGATTCCCCAATTATGCAAGCCTCAGACCTTTGCACTTACCTTTGTGCTTGGAGGACCCTTTCCCCAGATGTTCACATATCTTGCTTCTTCAACTTCAGGTATTTATTCAAATATCAGTTCCTCAATGAGACATTTCGTAACCACTCTACTTAGAATGTGAATAACCCCCACTCCTGACACATCTTATTCTTCATCCCAGCTTTATTTTTCCCTATTGCCACTCATCACTATCTAATATGTTATATACTATTGCACTTGTTTATTTTGTTTACAGTTTCTCTTCTTCCTTTAAATATTAAATTCCACGAGGGCAAGGAATTTTGGTTAATGATTCAATGCTGTCCCTGGTACACAGTGACACAGTATATATTGAATGCATGCATAAAAATATGTTTTCTTTGATGATTCAAAATTTACTTTAAGGCTTTTTAATGTCTGGAAGATTGCGATGATGAGCATCAATTATATCATGTTATATACAGAAGCTAGATAATCTGGATTGATTCTAAAACATGTAATGGAATTGTTGATTTATTTTTTAAAACAAATTCCTGATATTAAGTGATTAGTATAATTGAAAAGCACCTCGTGTATAAAACCAATAAAAATGATAACTATTTTATTTATATCAGCTTTCAGTAATAGCAGTCATAATAATGATGGCGATAATATCTATAATTTTTATATTTACCAGTCATTGTGTGTATTTTATCTTCTTTTAAACTTTCCCATCTCAGCCTATAGGATTTATTATCTCTATATTGAAGAAGAGCTAGGCTAAGGAATCTGTACAAAGGCAGGCAACTAGTAAATGGCAGCCCTAGCTCCAAAAACAGGCCCATTTAACTGCAAAATCGGGACTCTTTTCCACTGTCTCTCCCATAATGAAAACTCCAATGTATACATTATCTATAGTCAGCCAAGCCGCATGCCAGATATTTTATATACAGAGGCTAATTATTTTATTCCCATGATAATCTTACAAAGTACATATTACTATACATCCTTATTCCACAGCATAGTGGTTACCAATATGGATGTCGGAGTCAGACTGCTGGGTCACATTCCAACTTCACCACTCACTAGCTATGACCCTGGACAAGTCAACATTTCTGGGCCTCAAATTTGTCTGAAAATGAGTATTCTAAAATTGGAGGTGGGAGGACAGAATTCTGAGCTTTCAGATTGTTTTGAATTCCAGATACAAATAGCTTTTGAAAATGTTAGTGCACGATCTTGCTATCATTTGCATACATGTCACCATAGTCTTTCTTTGCTCATTTTTATCAACTTTGTCTTGTACACAATATTAATATTTCTAATAACTTTAAGTATTTCAGCTGATGCTTTGGACATTCAGGCCAATTTAAAACCTGTGCTGAAGACAACTTAAGGAAAAATAAGAAAAGCTCTCCTATATGGCCAGATGATCCTGGTAAGGGGTTGGAATATTGTTATTACCCAACCACATAAATAGAAAACCTAGTCAGGCCACTTGGTTGGCTTTGCTCCCATGCCTGTGAACACTTTACCATTCTTTTCTCCCCTTCCTCTTTCTCCTCTTCTAACTGACCTACTTTTCGCCTTTAATTTTACTTGTTTTTAATGGACCCTACATTCACAAGGTACAAAAGATACCGAGGAGCGACTACTTCACTTCTCCCCAGGCTTGCCTCTTAGCCCCTCAGTTTTCCTCTCCAGATGCACTTAAATGTTACCTGTTTCCTGCGTACCCTGCTGGAGATGGTCTGTACGTAATCAAACAAATATATTTATTTATGTTTTTCTTTGTAATACAAGCAGTTATATATCACATATTCTATAGTTTGTCATTGTAACTTAACTATGTATCTCAAAAATTACTTTCTCTTAGTATAAAAGAATGACTGTCTTGCTTTATGCAGCTGTGAATGCTCATAATGTGGATATACCATAAATCACTTAACCATTTCCTTGTAGATAGACATTTTGGCTTATCGTAATCTTTTGCTCTTATAAACAGTGAAGTGCTTTACGCATATTTCTTGATTGATTGATCATTTACATCTTAGAAAGGGCCTAAGGTGCTTGTAAATAGGATTTCATAGATCTTAGTCCACAAGAAACCAGGCAATACTTACATTTTTATATATAATGCTTTTCCTCCTTTAAAAGATACTTAATATGGCTTACAAACATAAATAAAATTCCGTAAAATAAAATAAACAGGAAAAATGAGAAAAAGGGAAATTAAGATCACATGGCTCTATGTTGAGGGGTCCTATATACTAACTATAAATATTCACTACTTTCAACACCCTTATTTTCTATCTTGGTCTCTGTGGTATTTGCCTAAGGAGAATTATACTTCTTATTAATTGTATCTTTCATTCCTCCGCTAGTTTTAATGACATTGTAAGGTCAACAAGAAATTAAACATTTTAACAGTTGCCTAACTACAGTTGTACTGAATTGGTGACCCATAAAAATCTGAATGTGGCATGAAATGATAATTTAGGAAATTCAAAGTGCAAGGAATGCAAGTATGTATTCCTCAAATGTTGACCTTTGCAAATCAAGAATCTGTTATATGTCATAGCACTATAAGTATCAGTTAGTGACTATTGCCAGGTATCATGATTATCTCATTTAATTCTCTGAACAATCATGGGAAATTGGCATTATTAGCTCATATTACAGATGAAGAAATTGAGGCAAAGAGTGGTTAATAACTTGTCCTAAGTTACATAGCCCACAAATGGTAAAACCAGTGTCCAAAGCCAAATCGTCTCATTACAGAGTACACAGTTGTTTACAAATGCATTTTATCACCACCTCCCATTATATTCTACTGTTTCCTGGAAAGATGCATTAGTATCACAGGTTACCTAGGCCTCCTTATATATTATATAAAAATATCTCTGTTCTCTAGTACAGTGTTCCTACTGGGGTCCTGGAAAAGAATATCAGAAATTCAAGTCTCAGTTATTATATATCTGTAAAAAAGAGAAAGGAAAAGAGATTCATTACAATTTGTGTATTTCTGTTTATTATTATTTACTTACTAGTATGGATGGACACTGGTACCCTTGCTTTGTTCTTATATCAGAAGGTAACAACAGTTACGTATGCAAGATAGCCTAAGGGAAGATGGGGGTGCCGCCATGCCAAGGATTGGAAAGTAGTGTTCCACCTCGTCTGCCTATAATAATGAATTTGTGCTTGTGTGTCTGGTAAATGGATTTGCAGATTGTATTATTTAGTTTAAATTAAACTCTGTGGCTTAGAATGCCTCTGCAAGGAACCTGCAGATAGAAGACAATACTAATAATGAAAACAAAAGCAAACTACAAGAAAATGGCAGAACAAACATTTCTTCTATTCCTAAATAAGCTCTTCCTCAGTCATACCAGGAAGTAACAATGATTATCTAATGATAAGTGTCAAGGTCTCAGCCACAAAGTTGAAATTATCAAGAAGACCACTGAAGTAGGAATTTTATCCAACGTTGTTAATGAAAAATATGAAAAACCTCATCCTAAGTACATGCATTGTCTTTTATATCAGTTAATGATGATGTTAAGTAGACAGCTTGATTGGCAAGCGTTTTAAACCTGAGCATCCAAAGCTACTTTAAGTGACAAACAAAAGGCTTTATGCTTTTGTATAATTAAAAGTAAAATAAATAATTATTCATTATAGGTTTATCCCATCCTTATAAGTTTCTATATCTATGCATGTATAAAAATGAATAAAACTTTCCATAGAAGTAGACTTATCTGTAATTTATGAATAAATTTGAAAATTACACATATTAAAGGTAAATGGTTAAAATATGTTTGGAGATGGAATGAGCATTTACCAAGTTTGAAAAACACTGCTCAGTAAATGGTAATTTCAGGTTAGTATAGATATATTGTATATACATTTCCTCTTTTTACTTGTCACCAGTTGAACTGATGAACTGAAGCTTTGTTTGACACGTATTCTTTTGTAGGTTTCCCCAGCTATTTGATACAAGTTTTAAATCAGCCCAGGAAAATGTAGTTAACCAGTTCGAAAATTATCTACCGTGCTTTTTGCTAGAAATTGGGCCCTTTGCAAAGACGCAGATTTAAACAAATAAGACCTATTTTTTTCTTCAAATAAGAATAAATGTAATTGTAGACTTTGTTAGCAATAAAGCCATAAAGTGCTTTAGCAGGCTGGGTTTTCCATTAGCTCCTTTCAAATTCTCTCAGCCTTGCACAGAAACCCGTTCCATTATGTAAAAGAGTGATTTACCACTAATCGGCATCTCCAATGACAACGAAGATGTGTTCGTATGTCCTAAAAGTCGTTTAATTAGACTGTACTCTAAGATTTGCCACACAATCCAAGCTAATATGGTTATTTTGAAACATGTGTTGAACTACCAGTCTTCATTTATTGAAAACTAATTAGATCAATTTATATTATGAAATAAATAATCAGCCATGTACCAAAGCTACTGGAAGGATCTCCTTTTAGCATGGCCACGGCAGAGGTCAAGAGGTGGTGAAACCTATGAAAAAGCTTACAAGAAAGAATTAATAACATATTCTAAACAAATCTGTCCCCATCATGAGTGTAATCTATGATCTGATACAGCAGTGGCAAAGCCTATTTCCTGTAACTTTTCACTATGGATGTGTATCTGTAGCAGTTGGGAGCATAATCTAAGCCCAGAAAACTAAGATTTATTGGCTGTGAGATCTTGGGTAACTTGTTTAAATAACCATGCTTCCATTTCCTTATCTTTGAGAAGGAGACAAGAATAATACTTTTCTCATATGGTAGTTGTAAATGTTAATAAGTGAAATAATGCAATTAAAGTTCTTATCAAATAGAGGGGTAGGCATATGGATTTATATTCAAAAATTATAAACTATTATTATTACAAATAGTGGCAAACATAACCAAACAGTTACAAAATATGATATCATACTTAATATCAGTGTTTAAATGTGCATTATTTGAGATGCAGAAACTTTCAGATGTGGTACCATCAATATGAACGTCTTTTCTCCTTTACCAGGAGCTATTAGTTTAAATAAGTAATAAATAATTTCAAAGTAAAATTTCTTAGCAATTGGTGCAATATTTCCCCAAATGGTTTATACCCAATGTCATGATCATGTGCAGAAAAGATTAAAACTGCAACTGCCTTTGGGACCAGCTGTGATGTCTCACCTCTTCATTTTTGTGTGTGCGTGTATCTTAAACTAACATCGTAATTTTTTAAATGAAGCTTGAAAAGATGGTCAGGATGTAGATGCTGGGCCTTCATTCTTGTGAAATAATATACCGTGTTTCCCTGAAAATAAGACCTAGCCAGACAATCAGCTCTAATACGTCTTTTGGAGCAAAAATTAATATGAGACCCGGTATTTTATTTTATATTATATTGTATTGTATTGTATTGTATTGTATTATTATATTATATTATACTATACCCAGTATTATATTACATTACATTCATTACATTACATTACATTATACTTGGTCTTATATTGTAGTAAAATAAGACTGGGTCTTACATTAACTTTTGCTCCAAAAGACACATTAGAGCTGATTATCTGGCTAGGTCTTATTTTTGGGGAACATGGTACCAACTCTTGAATAGTAGACAAATATATTGATCAAAATTGATAATGAACTTCAAAGTCCAAAATATCATCAAAGTGACATTTGTAAAAATGTAGATAATAATTCCTTGAAAGTCCGAGTCAATCCAATTCAACCAACAACTTCTTGGGTCCTAAGCATGTGACATACTTTGAGCAGTCTTTTCAAGTTAGTGGCAGCAGTTCAATTAGCCAACATGGAGGACCTAGTGGCAACACGTTTGTAAATCTTTTATTGTCACTGATGCTTCTGTTCCACCTTGCGTATGTATTTGTGTTTGATGGTTATTTTCTTATATTCTACCCTCTTTTTATCGTTGAGAATGAGAACTGACACTTTTAAGGTATAAGTTTCCAATGAGGGCCATTTCTCCTTACTGCGTAGTTTGAGGGAAACCACTGACGCTTGAATACCAGATCAACTGAAGACAAAAGGAATAAAGTTGAACACATGCCTTTCTTCTATGCTTTTTCCTCAGTGTAGACCAACTACCTTATACAACTGGGAAATCTGGAGTTCTAAAAGATCAGGTGTAGTAATTTCCCAGACTATTACTAACAGAAAGTACAACAGTGTTGCTACTGAAATGCAGCTTTCATTCTCTTTGTCTTTTAGTTTACATAGGAAGGTGGAGGCTTCTCGGCAGTGCCATGCCCAGATAAAGCTAAGATTACTCCCTCAGTAGTAGTAATGCCACTGCACATTTTCATACTCTCATGAACCTAGCTTGGCAATAGTTTCCTAGCTGGGTTCTGGGCTTTCTCCTTTTTAAAATGTAGGTTAGATAAAGCTAACTCTGGTTAATAGATTTCCTTCCTTGTATCAGACATACTAACTTAGTTTTGACTGCCCGGTGGTTGAATCCATCATATTTTGAAGGAATCACATTATGTGAGTTTTAGCAAGAGGCTGGTTGCTGTCTCCTCTAGAGAATAGATGGAAAGATAATCTCTCTTCTTTCCCCTGACAGCTATGGAACCCACATTCTCTTAACCTATATTCCTACTCACCATTTTGAATTTGAACTCGTGATATAAAAAAGAAGAGGCTCTTTAAAAATTATTACACTGACCAACATCAAGTAAGCAGCAGGAGCAATCCTGGAATGTCAGCATCTTCCTAATGATCCTGTTTTGTTTTGTTTCTTGTTTTTGATATTTCCTTGGTGATTCCTTGTATCCACCCTCTCTTGGTTCCAGATCATTTCTGAGTATGTTTATAACATTGTTGTCCAGTCTATGAGAATCTATGATATTCTTCCAATAAATTCCTTTGTAATTTAAATGTGACCCACCAGAATTTGTCCTCTACCTGTCTTTGTAGACTTATCTCTAATTATACCCCTCAATAAAAACCATAAAAAAGTCATAGTGCTTGCCATTCCCCTAAAACAGTCTTATGACAAATGATTTGTTCTCTCTCCATCTACCAAGCTACCTCCTGAAATTTCTTCCATTCTTCAAATCCCTGGGTGAATTCAACTATCTCCAGTTTGGAATTACTCTTTCCCTTATAATACAAAGACAGCATAGGTCAGTGGAAGACAGCCATGTTCTTGAACCCATGTCAATGGCACTCTATTGCACTTGATTTGGAGTCTACATTCCATCTTTCTTCTGGAATAATAGTTCCATTTATTTAAGGTGGGGCAATTAAAAAGTTATGAAAAAAAGCATGTATTCATTTTATCAATATTATTCCACGCTTCTCTAGAAGGTAGGTTAAGTAAATAATTCTTTGTGAAATAATGTTTAATGTATCAAAATTTAATTTTATAAAGTGAAAAGTAACTCACCGTAAACGCTTATTAATACCTGAGGTTTGTTGGACAAAGTAGCAAAAAGACATGAGGCTATTTTTTTTTTCTTTTCAAATTATTTAAAATAAATTCAGTTGGAAGTCCACAAGGACTTAGTATACTTTTTAGTTCTCTATTTGACTTTAGGTCTGATCACTCACAGTTAGAAAAATCTAAAGGGAAATGTCTGTCTATTCCATGAGCATCTGTGGTATAATTTCAATAAATTTTTTTGTGCCTTAAATTAACCAAAGTCATTTTCTGTTGTTTGCAACCAGAAAGCCTAACCTGGGTTTCTACACAAACTCCTAATAAAAAAATACCTACCTTTGTATTGCACAGAGAATCAAGTCCATGCTAATCAGTTTGACTTCCAAAGTCACCTGAAAAAAATATACAGTCATTTAAGATGGCACTGTAAGATCTGACAAGGAAACTAGAAATCTAAAAATTATTGCCGATAATTAGTATTGTCAATCTTCTCTTACAGAACTTTTGTTATGATTCTCAAAGCTAATTGACAGCAAGTCTTGATGACCTTAGGGGGAGGGGGAGATAAAAAGTAATAATAGAACAAGAAACTGAAAAGAAACACCATCCAAATAGACTATCATTTAAAAATCTTTTGGATGTCTAAGACTCAAAATGTGTAATCTCATAAAAAGTTGGTTTTGAGTTATAAAAACTATTTGATTGAAGCATGGAGTTTTGGCTTGGTGTCAGGTATAAACCCATTGTGCCAGCCGCCAGTTCTCACCCGGATATGGTCATTAAGCTTTATGGTGCTGACATAAAGCAGTGTTAGGAACTTTCTTTAGAAAACTCTGTATCATGTAGCACATATTAGAACAGTTATTTGCTTCACAAAGAAAATAAATAACTTTAATCTAATTTGCTTCATCATTCTTCTCTCCCCAACAAATCCACAAAACTTAATTCCAAGAAGAAAAGATGGATATTGAGCACATATAGAGAAAGATAAAGCGATGAGTATGTAACCTAGATTATTGGATTGGTTTTTATCATCTCCTTTGGTCTTGATTGCAGAGTCTCCTTAGACAGAAATCCTATATTAAAATGTTCCAGTTTGGGGAGAATATTATTGCATCCCTCCTGTCTACTGCTTACTTGTGCACTTAGGAGGAATGTAAGTTGTTCTGAATTTAACTATTGAAGGTTGAGGTAACTGTCTCTGTGTGGTTAACCTAACTGCAATACAATGGTTTCTGATAGGTTTTAGTCATTGAACTCTTTATTTACATGAAATTTTTATGCTAAAGACTGGTATGTAGATATATAAAAGGACTCTTTGTGACAAACTAGGGTATCAGGGATCTCCTTTCTGGAACTTCTCAACCTGTCCTTGCGTGTCACACCCCCACTCCCTCTCCCACATGTCACAGATGTCTGACTTTGAACTAAATGTCCTGGTATTTGAAAACAAATAAGCAGTAACGACAACAATAACAACTATATATAAATACACTTTTTAACTGAGTAAATTTATTATTACATGATGATGCGACATAGGCATATAAGCAGTCAACTGCTGTAAAACATGTTAATGTAGATTTTTATAAATAAAAATCTGTGTGATTTTCATTATTTCTTCCATATATATATATATATATATATATATATATATATATATATATTTTATCAAGTTTGTCTGGTGTTGTTGTTGAAATCATCTAGAACTCTTACTCAGATCATAGTAATTGAAGGCCATTAAGTTCGGAAAAAGAGAGAGAAATTACAGGCCTCAGCAGTGGGAGCCACACATCTGGGCTGACTTACTGGCCGGATGACCTTTGGATTTGTTCTCATCAATTCTGTAGAAATGGAACTGGGCTAAAAGTTTCCATATTTTCTGAAATTTCATCATGATAAGGATCACCTGGGGTGCTTGCACTTGCTCAACATACAAAGTCCCAGATTCATTCCAAATCCACTAAGTCAGAATTCTCAGGAGAGGGCCTAGGAAGCTGTGTATGTGTGTGACAAGACCTCCAGGTGATTCTTATCATTGGAAACTTGGGAAACAATGAGTTGAACACCCGTTCTAATTTGGAAATTCTCTTAATGTTTCTGTGATAATAAAATCTTGTAATTAAATCTATGGAGTTTGGAGTTTGGTGGGAGGAAGAAAAAATACTTCCTTTTTTTAAATGAAAATTGTGTTGATTTTGGTCTTTTTCCATGAAATATTAAAATAATATATGCATATATGCATTTTAATATATAATGTATGCATCTGTATGTTCATTGCAGCATTATTTACAATAGCCAAGATATGGAAGTATTTAAGTACTTATCAATAGATGATTGGATAAAGAAGATGTGGTACATATATACAATGTAATATTACTTGACCAGAAAAAGAATAAAATCCTACCATTTGTGACAACATGGATGGACCTAGAGGATATTAATCTAAGTGAAATAAGTCAGACAGAGAAAGACAAATGCCACATAATTTCACTTACATGTGGAATCTAAAAAGCAAAATAAATGAACAAACAAAACAGAAACAGACTCATAGATACAGAAAACAAACTGATGGTTGCCAGATGGGAGGGAGGTTGGAGGGCTGGGTAAAAAAGGTGAAGGGATTAAGAAGTACAAATTGTTGCTTACAAAATAGTCATGGAGGTATAAAATACAGCATAGAGAATATAATTAATAATATTGTAATAACTATGTCTAGTGTTAGTTAGGTACTAGGCTTATCAGGGGAAAACACTTGGTAAATTACATGTCTAACCACTATGCTGTACACCTTAAACTAATATAATATTGAATGTCAACTGTAATTTAAAAACCTAAGTTAAAAAATAATTTTATAATATTGAATAGTTAGAAATTAGACTTTACCTGAACTTCTCCATATCTTATTTTTTCATTTCTTTTTTTATTGCAGATTGCTTTCATTTTTACTTTTTTCTTTTTCTCTCCCTTCCTTCCTTCCTTCCTTCCTTCCTTCCTTCCTTCCTTCCTTCCTTCCTTCCTTCCTTCCTTCCTTCCTTCTTACCTTCCTTCCTTCCTTTCTGATTTTTTGTTTTTGTTTTTGCTCTTGGGAGAGGTTTCTCCTTACATCTTTGCTTTTAAAAGTCTGACCATTTATCCTTATGAGTCTCTTAAAGTGATGCTATAATCTTTCTTTTAAGTACCATGTTACAGATTTTCTGCAAACTTTTGCCAGAAATTTCCCCCTAATTAACAATAAGATTGAATTAACTTCTCAAAGCAGGACAAAACAGTTATTCTCTCAGCAAACATTTATTCTCTCAGCAAACATTTGTTGTGTACCTTCGAGGTGACAACTTAATCTCAGTCAATTTGGGGATCTCATGTATTTTTTATAGGTTTTTCTTTTAGTTTTCAGTGTTTTCTTTTAGTGTTGAGTGTTTTCTTTTAGTTTTGAGTGTTGTTACAGACTAGATGTCTATCTGGCTCTAAAAGACATCTATTCAAATTAGTATCTTTAGAGGCATCCTTTGGCTCATTTGGAACTCAGCCACGATTCCTCAGATGTTACCAATAAGATGTCATTCATTCTTGGTATCTTGGCTCCCTTGAGGCTAACTTCTGCTTTCCTTATTTTTCCTCTTCCACTCCTGGGACCATAGAGATCCTTCTACGGTTCCTGGGGCCCAGAAAAGCTCTGTGAACTTGTCTGAGGTCCCGTGTGACTAGATACCTACATAACTTACAGTCATTTCCTCTTAGGAGACTTGTCCTCTTTTCTTGATGTCTACTTCAGAAGAAATTCACAGAATCTTTTTGTTCTCAAATCCCACACAATTACTAGGGATTTTTACTAAAAAACTATCTTAGAATATTGTTGCATTTAACTTCAATTTCAAATGCTACCTAGCTGATGTATAAATGCAATGTGTTAAACTAATCCTTATTTGTAATATGTGAATAGTACATACTTTTCTCTATCTAAATCTTATAGCAACAAATACTTTTTAAGTATTTTTTTAAAAGACAACTATCTGTTTCCGTGTGAACATGAATAGCTAATTTGTTAAATATACTCTCTAAAGCTTCATTCTAAATACTTCAATGATTTCATTGTAGTTTAAAAATAGCAAGAAGTTATATGTTGGGGGGATAGAAATCTAAGGATTAATCAGTTGGTTTAGCTCAAAGTATTTTTTAAACAATTTCAGGTTAGAGAAATGAGAAATAAATTTCACACACAAATTGAACAGTTTACAAACCATTTAAATAATATCATGGTCTACCTATAAAAATGTCAGTGGCATTCTAAGAAAAACAAAAATATTGCATCATTTGTTCCATGTCTTATTTTTCACTTTTTAAATTTATGACTGTTTGTATTATTTGTCGTTTTTAGGGACTCATTCTGTCTTTCCATGATTTTGGAAGTGATTATTTTAATCTATTTAATTTCTTAGAGAAATTCCTGATGATTTTTTTGGAAAATGTTGACTTTTATTTCATGTCTTACATCTTGTTTGTGATACTAGAGAATCACGTTTTTAACTGAGCTAAGCAACATAATGAGAGCAACAAAAGTTCATGTAGCATAAATCAATAGTTTTCATTTTCTACTTTCCCTTCAATTTTCTTCAATTTTTTTTGAGTAAACTTACTTCTAAAAACAGCATACATTCTATTTTTTAACATAATATTATAGCATAAATGCTTTTTCATATTACCAACTAGTCTTTAAAATTATATTTTAATGGCTATATAATATGCCATCAGTTGCTTTGCTATAATTTAATTAGTTCCAAGTTTGTTAGACAGTTGGCAATATGCAGTTGGTTTATATTAGAAATAACTTTGTAATAAGAATCTTATATGTACATTTTAGCCAAAACTGAAGGGGATGATATTACTGGTTAAAGAGAGCTAAAGTTTTTTTATGGCTCAGTGTGAAGTTTTTTTAGGGCTTAATAACCATAAATTAAACCACTTATTTTGAAGTATAACAATTTCAACATATATGAACCAGAATATTTTATATGAATTTCATAGATTTAAAATTATGGTTCACAGCATTTGAGATTTTTGCTTCCTGGCAATTGTCACAGTTTTGCTCAAATAAACTCTTACAAAAAATTAGAAAAATAATAACTAAATAAAATAAAATGATGTTTCATTGTTTTAATTTCCATTTATTTGATAACTAGTCACAAAAAGAAACTAACAGTATCTCCTACTGTATGATACTTGCTTCCTTTTATATGTAGCATAGATGTCAGTATAAAAATTCTGATATAGAAAGGTGAAATACTAAACAGAATTCAATGTATATTAAAACAACCATGTATAGTGAATAAATATTATAAACATATATGAGTAGATTTTTTTTAAAAACTCATCCTTATATTTAAAATTTTCCTGGGCAATTTTCTAGTAAAACTTAAAAAGATGACATTTTCAGTATCATTTCCTTAACTTAAAAATTGCCCATGGAATTTTGTATTGTAATATCCTTTTTTTGAGTGTTGAGAAAAGCCAAGGTGATAAAGTTGGTATAATTAGTATAATTACAATGCTATTGGGATTAGATACCACAATATTACTGTCCATCACCTTAAAAGTTAACATCTTAGTTTGGCCTTTATGTTTATTTTTAATAAATGCTTTACCTCACAAGTTGCTTTTTAATATCAGCAAGTTAAGCTGTCAAATGTCAGAATTAGATTGGCTTGACTGCCTAATTAAATACAGATTCATTTGGAACAGTGTTCTCCTACTCTCATATTTCACTCTAATATCCGGTCAAATTCAGAATGACCCCTATGTGGCCTAAACTTTAGAGCAAGGACAAACAGGCAAAAATACCAACCCTTTCCTATGTTGCTGTTGCGTCAATTCTTGACCTGCAAAAAACAATGTCAACTTAGTATAAATTGGAAGACTTCAACACAGAGACAGAGGGGGCATCCCCCAAATGGGAAAGGCCTACACTGACATGACTCAACAGCAAGGAGGCAGAATGCATCTGTGTGTTTCTCTGTCAGTGGTCCCTACTTTTTCCACACCTGTCACAACACATTGGGAAGGAGGAAAAAATGGTGACTGCCAGCTCTAAACATTCTTCCCTAGTGACACCATGTAGAAAGTGGGGGGCAGCTGAAACAGACAGGAAAGGATGGTCAGACAGTAAACATAAACTCTAAACCCCCCACTCTGCCCCTCACTCACTGCGTAGGGTGAGCAAAGCCACTCCATTTCTCTCAGATTGTTTCTTTCCCTGAGATATGTAGGAGTTGGTCTATGTGCGCTGTAAGATGTCTCACGGTTCTGAATTTCGGAGCCTCTCTGATCACCAATCTATGAAAATTTCATTTCTTGAGTGCTTTGGCTGGCTTTATGATATTGTGAAAATCATAAGAATGTTGAGCTTTATATATGCACAGAATAAGCTGGTTTACTCTCAGCCTAGCTGAAAGTGAAAGATGCAGTGTGACATCAATTGGTTGGAAGAAAATCTGTCCTTCTATGATGACTGTGAGGGAGAGGATTAGGAATAAGCTTGGAGACTAGAAATATTTCTTAGACTGTCAAAAACAAAAGTCACCCTGTAGATAAGATATCAAGTTGTACGGCACTCCTCGTAAATAAGACATCTGTTCCTGAGAGGGCCAAGCTCCGACAAGACTCCAACGGCCCTCAGACGTGGACAAAAACTGCTCTCTTTCTGTTCTACGGCTGGTACTGGAGGGGGCGCCACAAGGACAGAAAGCAGTTCCCCTCTGTGCCTTTGCTGGGTGTTGGGCTAATCACTGTACTTCGCAAAGTCAACTATTATTTTAAAAAGTTTTTCAACATAAGCAAGTACTTTGCACATAAGTAAAAAGGGCAGCACAAATTTAATATCTAGCTTACAACACCTCGTTTCAACATTTTATTGAAAAGTACCAAGTAGAACCCATCCAAGAATATTTTTCTCCTTCTTTAATGAGTCACAGTGGGAGAGGGAAGAGATAATAATCAGTGTGTTCAACTTACAAGCAATGACTGATGAACACCTATGTAATTGCTAAGCTTACATGGTTTTTGAACAAAATAAAGCATTTTTTTTACATTGATAGATCTATTCAAGTCTCCTTTAAATACAACGAGTGAAGATTAGGTATTTTTATATTTTAAAACGAATAATCAGTTTATAATATGGGGAATTATAAACCACATGCAGATTAGCAAATGGTAGGCAAATCTTTTACTATTTTTATCCTGTCATAGTTTAATGACCTCTACTAAGCCTTTTTTCTGTTATTCCAGTGATCCATAGACTTAAGAGGGATTTTTCAAAATAGATAGAGCGTAAAATACAAAGAAAATTATCCACTGAAGACCTAGGGCCCACTGGGGGCATAATAAGAACTGTACTTATATCCAAAAGCATTAAAATACCACATCATAATAACAGTAGTGGTATTGAATTTAGGAAAAAAATGCTATTCCACATTTTATATAGAAAAATGAATTTATAACTTTGTTCTATTGACCTACATAATAGACACCACTGCAAACTGACATATGAATTAAGGATGAGTTATTTAGCCTTTCTCCACCTTGGTTTCTACTTTTGTAGAACAAATGTCATAGTATGACGTACAGATAGGGTTTTTTTGAGAAGTAGATGAAATCAACATGGAAAGTCTTATAACTGGTACATATTAATTCACTTAACAGTACCTTTAAAATCACATGAATAAAAGCACAAATTCTATAGCTAGAGACCTTTAAAATCTTAGCTTTGCCTTGAACCAGCATTATAACCTTGGGCAAATTACTTTACCTCTGTGGATTTAGTTTCTTCATTTGTAGAATGAGTTAAAAATATCTAGCATGCCATGTTGTTTCAAGCCTTAGTGATAGTACATGTAAAACACTGGTTCAGAACTCAATAAATGTGCATACTAAGTGCCAACAAAATATTATACATGTGTAAATTCATGAAAATGAAAATGCATAATTATAAAGGTATGTTTGGATTTTTATATTCTAAGGTTTTAAAATATTATAAATTTGAGTGTATCATTTTAGAATATATGATATTTTCCTGCTATTCCTGCTTATGCCATAGAATGTAGTATAATCAGTTATATAAGATGCCACTTCACCCATCCAACTGTCATTTATGAACTATGTAGAGACAAAGGTCAAATGACTACTCTCACTGACAATGAGTTTAGAAGAAATGATTCCGGATAGCACCAGAGATATTTTTGTTTGCTTTATTTGTGGGTTTTTTGTTTGTTTGTTTGTTTTTTGGTAATCATAAGATGTGTTCAGAAATACTCCTTCTTTACAACAAGAATGCCATGTCTTTCTAACTTGGGAGTAACACCAAACTAAACACTTGAAAGAATTCTGCCCTGGATCCTGAAAATGGGTTGAACAGCAATATTTAGATAGTTGTTTTGTTTTGGCATGCTCATTTCCCAAATGCTATGTTTATTTTATTTCCTGTTACAAAGAAAGTAAATGTAGTAGTTTATGTCTCAGAGGATTTTTGCTTTTAACGCTGGGAAAAATCTCATTATATTTTTGCATTATAGATTCAAAAATAAATCACTGTCAGAAAAACGGTAATGAGCACATTACCAACTTTCTGTTACATTTAATTTGGCTTTTCTGCTATCATTTTTCACCACAAAGAAGCAATAAAAGACTCTAGATTCAGCAGAATTCTTTGCAGGATCAATAATTTGCTTTTTTGAACACCTTTTAAGAGGTCTAAGGGTATAAACATCGAGGTACAGTGAGGAGTTCTGGATTTTACTGTTAACTTTTTAACCTAGTCAATCTTTTCTACTCTTATATATTTTTGGAACTTGGACAAAATATTTGTCCTGTGTGAAACAATAATGTCATAATGATTTTATTAATAATTATTAGGCAGAAGGTGTGATTGATATTTATATACATTTATCCATCTGCATTACAACATTTAAATGGTCCTCTGGATTTTCAGAAATGTTTGATCACTAGTGGCTTTCTTTGATATTTTTAAATACTAAGAAGAAAACATGAGTTTTTCTGTAAAAATCTTTTCTCTAAATCTTTTTTAATCTTCTTGCTAATTAAATTCAGTTGATCACTATTCATTTATTATAGCTGACTTAAACTCTAATTGGGACTGTAGTTCTCACACTACAGAAAAGCATAAAAACTACTACTGATATAAGATAGTTTGAACCAACATTAGTGCCATTACTGAAAAATGGAAATGGGAAATGAGAAAAGAGTTTAGTTTTCTTTTGGGGGAGGAAAAGTGATGTTTTATAGTTAGAAAAATGGAGTGCTTTTTATATTAATAAGAAATGCAATTGCTAATTAGTTTGTAGGTCATGTTTAGAAATTGTGTACAATTTACTTTACTTGACATGGCTATAGAAAGAACTTCTTTCAGAAAGGGTACTATGGAATAATGACAGGGATTATCATTCTGTATCTCATAGTCATGGATTATTGATTTTTTGGACAATATTGTTTTTTTCTCTGTATTAGCTCTTGACTATGAAACATTGGCATGATTGAGTAAACCGTTAGATTTGCTTTCTTTTGCCTTTTGAAGAAAACTCTGGATAACTACAATTATTTTTGCTATACTTTGTTTATTTTAGGTTATTGCAGCTTCCCTGTTTCTCCCTTTCTCAGTTCATCATCCCAGGGACTATTTATACAGTATTACTCTCCATCACCTTAAATGAGGCTGAATGTGTTTTTCCAGGTTATTTTGCTTGGCTTCTTGTGTCATAAGAAATTCACCTAAGATCTAAGCTATTAATATATTACCTAAGGAAGAACCTATGTTTTGAAATTGTTAGGAAGGTTTTCAATAGTCAAATATCATAAGAAAAGTTCTATTTCTAAGGATAGTTCTTTATGCTGGTAGAACTTGACATTTCTATACAGACTGCATTTAAACACACTAGTTACTTCCAGGAAAAATAACAGTGAGAAAACAATTAATGAAAGTTATCACTAGCGAGATACGTAATCAATATTAAGCCTGGCGTTTTGCAAATGTTGTCTCCTATGTTACTAGAGTTTATGATTACTTTAAGCTTGGCGAACATATTTGTTAAAGTATGTTTTGGTTTAAAAAATAGTGAGAGGAGAAATGAGAGGGAAAAGTATGAAACAGAAGTATTGCTAAGGGTTGATTAATTTTAAAAATCAATCAAAAACACTAACTTGATGTGTTATTCAATATGCTGTTGACACAGTTTTACATGGATTAAAGAAGAAGGGTAGCAAAGCAAACTGGAAGGATCATGGATTTAGAATTCAACAGAACTTGGATTAAATTCTGGCTTTGCCTCTTCTGCACAGTACCATGAGCAATGTTATGGAATTGTAAGAACTTCTACTAACTGAACAAATAATAGAGTCTGAACATGGTCTCCTCATTTGTATAAAATGGGGATAATAATAATCTTCTTAGAGTTAGTCTACAAATGAGATATCATGAATACATTTGAGAGATACTTGGTGTTCAATTAGTCCTTGTTGTCATTAATATTAAAAGCCAATATATAGGCACATTTTTGAATATTCACTTCCTTGTTAATTTCTCCAATTTCCCTTCTCAGACCCACATATTCACCGATGGAGGTTATCTATCTCATGATAAATACAAATTATTTCCAAAAATATGTTAATAAGAAGTCAACACAGTGATTTTGATAGTAGAATCTTTTATGCTTGATTTTCAATACAATCTAATGACTAATATTGTGCCAAACATTCTTAAGATATCAAAATATGGATTAAAGATAATAATGTAACATTGGGAAGTCATATAGAAGAAATACCACTGATTTTGTCTTATCATGGAAAACTTGGTTTTCCCAGTACCCATAGATCTACATTCCATTTTTGCTTTGGAGGATTTACATTTCATCACTTTTTTTGTTCTTCAGTGGACCACTTTTGAGTCATTGATTTCTTTTTGTGAATGCAATGTATGTCATGTAATATAATGAAATACAACAGTACTAATAAAATTCATGTCTAACAAATATTAAAAATATAAGCCTATAAAATGTTTTAAATATATATATATATATATATATATATATATATATATATATATATAGGCAAGAGGCATAAAAGTAGTTGACTTAGTGAAGTTCCCCTACAATACTCCCCTTTGACCAAGCATTAGAAAAGACTAATAAACAATGCAAACCATGTAATGTTGAGATGGGGCCAAACCTGGCCCACAAAGTGTGATACTTGCATAATATTGGCCTACATGTGTTTGAAATTTGAATTATTTGCCAACATATATTTAAAAAGTTTGCCTAGAAATCCAGAATTATGGCTTCTCTTTAAACTATAGGCATACAAATATACATTATACATATAATAAAATGTAAGAATACCTATAACATGATATAAATATGTACATGTATCTCTATATTAAAATATAATACAATATAATCTTAAATTCTTATGTGGCAACATTTGTCTAGATAGCTTAGCATCTTCCCTTTTTAGGGAGAATGTGCTCTCCAAGTTTTCATAGTTCCTTCCCCTCATAATTTCTCCCTGACACTGAAGAATAAGTTACAGACAAACTGTTTCATTCATATATATAGTCTACTTAGGAGATTTTATTTTAATTCCCTATAACACGTGCATACTTTTAAAAATGTAATGGTCATAGTGACCATACAGTTTCTGTAAAAAGCATAATTGCTTTTATATTGCAAATTTATGAAATGCACATGAATAAAACTGTGTATTATGTCACCTTCTACAATAACCCAACCATCTCTGGACCACCTGGTTGTTCAGTAGATACCACTGGTGGTTTGTGGAAACCACTTTGAGAATCATTGGCTTACAGGATAGAGTAGTAAGTACATAGCATTGCATTAACGGCCAAATATCATCTGGTCCTGGCTTTCCTTTGTAACATTGACTCATACAAAACGTACTTCTTCCCAAAATCTTTTTTTTCTTTTTTCTTTTTTATGTCTTGTGTGTTTTTTTTGTTTTTGTTTTTTTAATTTTAATTAGTTTCAGGTGCACAAGACAAAGCAAAACTTAGACGTTTATCATTTATATCCCTCACACTGTGTGAACCCCCCTCCCCCCATCCACTATCCCTCTGTACATTCCCCAAATTAATTTTCAAACTCCCATGACCATCTTGTGGTTACCGACTATTTTTCAAAACCTCTCACCTTCCCCATAACCAAAATCTTTTTTCAAAATCATAAGGAAAGACTTATAAGAGTTAGAATTTGCATGCTCATTTATAAATTCATTTGTTTATGCATTCCTTTGTCCAGTATTTTTGCTCACTCCTATGTCTATCTGGCAAAATAAATTTGATTTATATATAGCCTTCCTGATTTATCTGGGAACAAATGAATAGGAAACTTCTTGTTTAATTTTTTTATGTCCAGCATTTTCATAGTTCATGAAACAGATTAAATATCAGGTGGTTCATATTATGCTTATTGAATGAATGAATGATTGAATGACTGAATGATGTTGGAGTGACCAATTTGAATCAAAACTAAACAAATCAAAACCTAATCAGCAACCGTGGTGATTTGTAGAAAAGATAAGTTATATTCTGAGTGTTTATTCTCAGAAGATAACCAAAGAGAGAACAAGATGTTTTAAGATTATGTATGAGTTAGGGACCATTCCATTCAAGATAACTCTCACATTGGAGGATTTTCTTTATATGTCTCTTACAAAAATCTCTAGATATTCGAATATTTCACCCTATTTGTTGAATCTTTGGAATTATTGGAGTTATCGTAGATTTTAGATTGCAGATGTTTAAGCAGGTAAGACCTTTAGAACATTATTTTTTATCCATTTAAACAGGTATTTGATTTTGTTAAAACGTCTCTCACAAAAGCAAAACCAAATGTTTTGGTTTGGAGTTCAATTTCTAAAGTCACGGAGGTTTTAGAAAATTTTAAAACATTGAGTCACAAGTGATCTATACTGAAAAACTTTCAGGAATATTGTGTCTTTGAGAAGAAACCTCACAATAAGATTCTGGTTTAATTTTTTAAAAATATCTAGACTTCTCCACATTAGATACCAATTCATTGACAATCAACAACACCTTTGCAATAGTTTGAATAGATTCCAGTGGTTGTCAACAGTTAGCAATGAAAATAATCCACACACTTTTGACTCTTTACATTGAGAAATTAGTTGAATAAATATTGCCTTTTCATGCAACTGCTTTTGCAGTGGAAGGTAAATGAAGAAATCTAGTTTTTTCATTGCTTATCTATTAAGTTCTTTTTTTTTCTTTACACCCCAACAAGGAGTTGGAACTATGTATAAAACAGGCAACAATCAACAAGAACAATAGAAGTATGCCTTCCATGTGTGTAATAGGGTTGGGGGATATAAAGCAGTTGAAATGTTAAGAGTCCTAAGGCCGTCTCTTCCATCCTTCCCTTAAGTTTTCCCTGGCTGCTTACCAGCTGCGGAAGCATGGGGGATCTCTGTGGCCCCTGCAGCCTCTCATTTTCAACCCCAGGGGCTGGATCCTGGGCTTCCCTCCTTCTCTGAAGGTATTTATACTCAGGAGGACACCTGGGAGAAGGGCTCTGTTGAGGGTTGGAATGACGGTCTTTTGGTGCCAAAACAGCTTCTGAGTCAGAAGCAAATTCATGATGCCTCCAAATGTCATCAAGAATAGCTATGTGATGGCATCTGACTGTAAACAGTTGTACTCTGCTTTCAATAACTGAAACAATATTCAGCTGGGATATAGTTTATTTGAGTTTTAGTTATAGTGATGGAAAGATTAACCTTTCAGAGAGATGTACCAACATAAAAATTAAAGATCAGATACCAGGTACAGTATAAAAATCTGTCCGTGAAAACAGCTGGAGTTATAGCTGTGCAAAAGCTCTAGGAATTATTTCGTTGCGGTGTATCATAGAAGTAAATGAGGAGACAACTTTCTATTTCAATTTTCTACTTCAGTTTTTTAATGCAATCTAAGAAAAACAAACATTCTTATTTTTCACAATTATCATCTGTAGTAATGAAGACTACATCTCCTTGCATCATCAGTAATTGGCTGCATTGCCCTATCGTATTGAGAATGGATGTGCTACCATGGGTGCTCTGAGAAATGATTTTTTAATGTAAGGCACCAGTTGGTCTAGGGTAGCACAATTTACAAGCCAATAAAAATGAGTCTGACACTATGTCGTTCTATCATCCAGTCACGAGATACATTTTACCAGAGGCAGTGTATAAATTTCAATAAAGTTTGTTTTAGCTGGCATGGAAATATATTTGTCTCATTTATCTCTTCAAATTATGCTAAGATCAAATAAACTGAGTGAAATATTATTGAATATGAACTAAATTATGGTATAACAAGTAAGGTCATATTTCCCAAACATGCAATCCATCACTGAACTGTTAGATAGAGTGTACTATGCTTTAAAGAAATCAATTTTTCAAAATCTACACATTAAAAAGGACTCTATTTATAATAACAGTAACTGACACATATTAATGTGGGTGGCAATGAAGGAAAAAGCTAACCTAGGAGTTTCCCAATGTTTAATGTCAAATAGTTTAAACATGTTTAAAAATAGAAACTTGACCAAGCAGTTACATTATTCTATTATCTTTTTGGTTTAGATTTCAGTTGCACTTGGGAACATATGCATCACCATAGAGAGACTTTAAATATGTGGTTTTGAGTGAGAAAGGGGAAAAGACTAGATTCAGTGATATTTTCAATAGGAAATGAGAAAAAAGTCATAATTGTGACTAAATGTCTAGAGGTAGCCCTTCTTCATTAACAACACATTGATGAATCTCAGCACATTTTCATGGAATCCTAGGGTTATATGGGGGAAAAAAAATTATGAAACCTTAACCTAGAAACCCAGTTCCATTAAAGTTTCTTTTTTGTTTGTTTGTTTTTTCTTTTTCTTCTCTAACAGACAGAAAACATCCTTAAAATTAACACAGTTGAGAGATAATCAGCTCCTGACAATTAACTTTTAATTCATGACTCTTAAACTATAAAAGGACATTTTAACAGGAAATCTATTTAGGGTGGAGAGATTCTTTCTTATCTTGACAGGAAGGAAATGGCTGCGCAGGCTCCACCTTCCCTGGTGAGGAGCAGAGAAGATAATGTATGTGGACATTCTGAGGGTGTGTGAAATGCTATATAAATGTTACTTGTTAAGAAGTCAGAGGTAAGGGGGTGAAAGGGATAGAAAAGGGTAAAACAGGTCAAATATATGGTGACAGAAGGAGATTTGGCTTTGGGAGGTCAATACACAATGCAATAAATAGATGATGTATTAGAAAATTGTACACTTTAAACCTATGCAATTTTATTAACCATGTCACCCTAATGAATTTAATTTAAAAGAAAGCCAGGCAATCCATAACATACAATTACCTTCTGTGTGCTCCTATTCTCCCCCAAATTTTTTTTCTTCTTTTCCCTGCCTTCCCCCGAAATGAAGTAAAGAACCTTACAAAGCTGCCTGATGTTAAGGAATTGCAATTTGTTAACCTGATACATGAAGAGGACCCACTAATGTAACACAATGTGGCAACATGGATTCTTGTCTAGCTCCATTCTAGTCTTCGTCATGGGCCCGCAATCCAGTTTAAGTATAATCCAATCCAATACTCATAAAGCAATTTGACGCTTTTATTCACTCACAAGGCCTTTCTTCAGGGACTACTCTGTATAAGACAGTCTTCTAGGGGCAGGGGAATCAACCACGGACCAAACAGGAAAACAAAACAAGCCCTGCTATCATGGAACTTATATTCCCTTGCTTAGGTATTACTTTTATATCTGTTAAGAAAAATTCATTCTCTCTTAGATAAAAAGGCTTGTTTTCTTAGACGGTCTGCCCTTTCTCTGCTTCTTTCCCTAAGATGATATCCTGGTGTGTAAGTAGATGTATGTGCTTATACGACCTCATCAGGAAAGCGAAGAGTCTGCTTTTTATGTATTGACTTCTGACCTCAGGTGTGATGTCCCTTGTCTACTTAGTGAAACAGTGAGAAAGACAAGTCAGCAGGCAATGGTCTTACAGTGTGGTAGACACACTATAAACATGGCTACTATCTTGTACAACTCTAGGGGCACCATTCACACAGATCACGATGTGATAGCACCCCGTGGAGTTCAGCAGTCCAGGACCTGTGCAGCACAAAAGACAGGCATGTCATTCAGTTGGGCATTAGAAGAAATAACATATAGAGTAAGCTCTATAACATGTAGAGCTGGAGAAAGGTGAAGGAGGAGGAGTAAATGAGAATCAGATAAACAAAGGCCTAGATTTGAGGCAGAGAAAACATAACTTCAGTTCAGTTTAGCTGGAGTGCTGAGTAGAAGAGGAAGGAGGAATGAGAATTGAGGAGGGAGAAGAATCAAGCATCATACTATCATGCCATATCGAGAAATCTGACCTTTAATCTAAGGACAAGTGTGTACCATTGTAAGATTTTACGCTGGGGACATACCAAGGGCAGATTTGCCTATTAGAAGCATGGCATTTGGAATTTGCAGGGTTAGATTTGCTTTTTATTTGCTTTGCAGTGAATAGATGAGTAGTTAGTTGGCTGTGGCAATAATTTGACCTGAACACAAGGAGGCCTGGGCATGGTTTCATATTTGGGATGGAGAGAAAAGAAAGGCTGAAATGAATATTTGACAATTGGAAGTAAGAGTACTTCATTGATTGGATGTGGGGACAGAGAAAGAGGGAGGAAGTAGGGATCTTGTCCTCTTTGGCCTCAAGTAATGTGTTAGATGGCTGAGCCATTCTCTGAGGTAGGAACCTGAGGCAGGTGAGGCAAGGACTGGAAGGAAAGTTGAGTTCAGTCTTTCACGTGTCAAGTTTTAGGTGCCTTGGGGAATCCAAGAAGAAATGTCTAAGGAACTATTGAAATACATGCTCTGGTATCCAAAGGAGCAAATTGGGACAGGGAGATAGACTGGGACCAAGGGGATAAATTTATGAATGTTCACTAAAACCATGATATGGGAAGAATTTCCCAGGGAGAACATGGCTGTTTCCGTCTTTTAGATTTTTGCAGTAACAATAAAAGTTACCCAGAAAGTGAAAATACACAAAACATATTTTTGTCTACAGGATGTAATGGACTTCTGTAATTGTTGGTAGTTTCCATCCATCCATTTTTATTACATACTTACATAACTATAAGCAAGATAACATTGAATTGTGTGTTTTTGACATTTTATAAATGGAATCATTCTGTTCTGATTACTCTGACTTGCTTTTTTTCCCATTGATTTTAATCATTTGGGTCTAATTCATTTATTTAACTGTTTTATGATATTGCAAGTGAAAATAAGGCAACATTCTTCCAGTTTCTTGTTGATTGTTTATTTCTAATATATCACTTTCACTAAGAAGCCATAATGGGAATGCCTATTCATGATTCCTTGTGCACCTATGCAAGACTTTATCCACCATATACACTAAGTCAAAGCATTTGAACACCTTTAACTTATTACATATTTCCAAATTGCCCTTCTCAGTTATTCAATCAACTTATCCTCCGATCAATATTATGTGATTTACTCCATATTCTTTCCAACACTTGGCATTATCAAACTTTTAAATTTTTGCCAATCTAATGAATATGAAATGCTTGCTATTGGTCTAACTGAATATTCTTGTACATTTCTGAGCATAAGCACTTTTCATTTTTTGGTACTTGGATATCTTAGTCTCTCAATTTATGCTTTATCCATTTATTGATTTGGGGATATTTATCTTATTAATTGAAATAAACTCTTTATATAAATAAGAATATTTAATTGTTTATGTATTAAGCAAGTATATCTTTCCTTTCTATGCTTATCTTTTGCATTTGTTTATGATACCTTTGGAAAATCAAAATCAATCTTTTATGTTACTGTTTTTTCTTTAGTCCTATTGTAAATAAATCTATCCATACCACAAGATCATAAATTCAGTCTCTTAAATTTTCTTCTAAATACTATTAAGTGGCTTTTAAGTTTGGGTCTTTAGGCCATGTGGGAATTCTTTGTTTGGGTTAAAGTATATAGTTTTTTTTTTTTTTTTAATCATAATAAGAGCAGTATTTTTTAAAAAGCAGTATTTTAAACATTATTTTAATAATCTAGCCATGTATTGAATAGTTTGTCTGTTTTCAACTAATCTGTAATGTGATTTCTGTCATATTGCAAGGTTTATATATGTGCAGGGCTCTCCATGAAGTTTCATTGTTGTATTTGTCTATCCCTCTGACAATATCACTCTTTGAATTACTATAGCTTTATGATAAATCTTGAGATTAAATATAGAGCTTATTGATACAGAGTCTTCCTTCTCCTGCTGAATATATTGGTTATTTATTCTTGGCCTTTTGTTCTTCTAGGTCAGTGTATGACTACCTCACCAAATTCTACATAATACCCACTGGGGAGCACAATGAACTGATGGATGACTGTGAGTAGAATTATAATATTTTTTAATCAGAAAACATTTTGAAAAAATGTATATTTGAAATTAAGAAGTGCTCTGTTTTACTAGATTATGCTATCCTGGGGGACAGGGCCAGATTCCTCTTTATCTTTGCACCAATAGCACAGTAACAAATAGATGCTGAATAAATATTCTTTAATTAATTAATAGACACGATGAATAAATAAATGAAAGTTAACTTCTTTATGATCCTATGTGGAGTGAGACTAATTTATATCTGTAATAAACGACTAATCAGGAATAAAGATAGCTTGTTTCCTTAGTGTTTTAATCCATTATGACTCCCATCATTCCAACTAACAGTGATAAGAACATTTCTTTGAAAATTAAATGTATAGGAGGTTTTATCATTTCCTTCTAAGAAGCCTTTGACATGTAGACCATGCCTCCTAGAAACAAGTTGCATATTCATCCATGCAATGTCCTTTATTGAATGCCGACTAAGTTCCAGGTACTAGTTTAGGTGCTGGAGATAGAGCAGTGAGCAAAAGAGACAACCTCTGCTTTCATGGGGCTTGCATTCTAGGGGGTATAGAGACTAAAAGCCTAATAAGTAATTCAATGACATTGTGTGTTAAAAGTACTGTGTGCCATGGAAAAAAATTAAGCAGATGATAGTTGGTATTGAGGAGATTGCAGTTTTACATAGGATGAGAGAGAGAGACCTCAATGAGGAGATGACAATAACTTGAAGGAGGGGACAGAGCTAGATGTAAGACACCTGGGTAAAGAGTGTTTCAAGTACAGGGAGTAAGCAAAGCAAAAGTGAGAGGCGGGACCTGGGCTAGCATATTTGAAGAATAACAAGGAGCACAGTATCACTAATGTAGAGATATCAGCAGAAAGAAGAGCAGGAAAAAGGAGGATTGCAAACATAGTATAGGGCTTTGCAGGCCACTGCCAGGATTTTGGCTTTCAGCTCCTGGCTGCATAAACCTGCCTTCCAGTGAAAATTGTTTCGAGAAGATTGCTATTCTTCTAAAGGAGGTTTCCTCACTTTTGTCTACTAGGTCATTTTTTTTTTTAAAGTTTGTTCACCTTCTAAGAGAATGTTGAAAACTTTGTGTAATCACATATTTTTAAGTTAAATTATGAAAATAATAATTTTCATAATTATTTTAAATGGTTGCAAAGGATATGGCTTCTGGTATATTGTAAATATTTAAAATCAATTGTTATATTACTCTTTCCAATGTAGTGGACTCCTAATGCCTTAGCAATTTATGACATAGTCACCTTTTCCCTATAAATGATACATGAACAAGCTCTTTAACAATTGAAAACTTTACATGATTTCTTTATCTCTTTGAATTGTTATTTCATTCCAAAATCCTATGCAGAATTTTATTTTTATGTAATGTAAACCTATGTTTTAAAGTATTTTACTGATCATCTTAGCAATTTTGCTACATCAAAAAATATATGTGTAAATTTACATTTAAGGCTTTATGGTTATTATTACTACTAATAGTAGCAGTAGTAAGTAGTATTTCCCATCACCATAATACTCTAATTTTTATTAGAGGATAAGTTGGTTGAATAACTGAGAAAGGCAATTTGGAAATATGTAATAAGTTAAAGGTGTTCAAATGCTTTGACTTAGTGTATACGGTGGATAAAATCTTGCATTTTAGTTGGTTTGTTTATAGGTTTATCTTTCTCTGAGTGGCAAGGACGTCATCTGTCTTGATCACCCCAGTATGCGCAGCGTGTAGAATCATGCCTGACCCAAGGCAGGTAGTCAAACATGTTGATGCATGACTGAATGAAAAATAAAATGATTAGATCAAAGTTATGGAAGAAAAGTTGGTACAAACAATGAAAATTGATCCAAAGGAGACAGTCTATTTTCAAAGCACTCACAGATGGACTTTATATTTACTTAAGTCTGTTTTCTTATATTGGACTATCCATCTCTTAACCTGCAGAGTTCATACATGTCAGGATAGGAGCTGTGTATTTGGTGCCATAATGCACATGGCCTAAGATATATTTCTTGAGCTGGTTTGACAAAAATCTATTTGAGTGGTCCAGTTTTTCATCAAAAAGTTGCACCCCCACCGTTTTATATCTCAGTTGGCTCTGGCATCTATTTTTGCTCCTCAATGATCAAAATACTTAACTACAGATGATCTTATAGGAAGAGTATTGGTATCTTTTGGAAGAGTGCTGGCATGGCATATGATGTATGCCTCTCAGTTTGGGTCAGGGAAATTTTTACCAGTGTTGCTTTACTGGTTCTGAGTAACTTTTTAAAACTTACTTGGCTAAAATTCACCAAAAAGCTTTCCTGATTCACCTTCCCTATGCCATAAAGTAGACAAAATTCAACTACAGATGGCTAGTCTAACCTCTCCCATAGCTCTTAAGTATAAGGACATTATTATAGGAGATGGATGATTTTGCTTGCCCGGGTTCTTCTTTGTTTGGATGACATAAATCTCTCTCACTCCTGCTGATGAAAAAAATTAATCTCTTTGTCTAAATCTCAGCATATTCCCATGAGAGTCGCTCTTTTGCAGAAGCTGTTTAAATAATTACAGATCTTAGAAATAACAAATTATTAAGTCAAAAATTAGGCTTCTAAAATAAGTGTTACCTATGTCTGCATCATTAAATTTTCACCAGGTACTAATAACTTAATTTGAGCTTCTCTTTATATAATTTTGGAACATTGTATGCTTTGTGGGGCAATGCCAGCAAGTTGTTTTCACTTTTATTTTAAAATTAAAAGTATTACTTATTTTAGAAAGTCACATTTCTATTAATTAAAGACCTAGGGCACCTTATAAAGTAATAGAAGAGGCACCATTTGGGAATTACAATAGATGGATCTCTGAATGCCATATTATTTTATTGTAAGTCTGAGGCTCTAAAATTAAAGTAACTTTAGTATAATTTAGGATTGTTAACCAAAATTGGGCTCCTCACAATCTCTTCAGTAATGACTGAAAAATGGACTACATAGATGTTTTTCATTAAGCCCTTAGCATTTTGAGGTGTGTATATTAATGTCAGAGAAAGATAATTTTTTTCAATACGTACTTGATAATTAGAATTATTTGCATTACTTATAGTCAGAGTTTCATTTTTCCTTTTTTTATTTACAGCATCAAAATGAGAAGAGAAGGGGGCAATATAAATAAAAATTTATATTTTAAAGTTAACTTTTGAAACATCATGCAGCTAGCTTTAGTTATATAATTAGTAATATCTGCCAACCCAACGTAAACAGACATAGACTATTGTTAATATGACAACAAATCCACAGCTTTGTTCGTTTTTAAACCTGCACTTTGTATGGCTATTTCCATGCAATTTCATCATGCCTGTAGATCTGTCGATAGGTACGTGTATATGCAAATACGTGAATCACAGGGCTGTAGAAGCCTTCAAAGTGATACCAGTTTTAGAATCTGACTAGATTGCTGAAGTCATCTGTTATGCCACTCACTGAAATAGCCTGCCTTTATTATCTAGTTTTTTTCACTTTACACTCAAAATCTTCTTAAATCATGTCTAAAATCAGAGGGTTTTTTTCAGTCACTGAAAATGACTATTTAATGCTGATTCTTATAAATCCTTTTAGTTATATTCAGCTATTTAAAATAGGGGGAAAATTTATGTCAGATATATTTATGTGTGTTCTATTAGGTGACATTAAACAGCTTATAATGGGTGTGTAGTTTCTATGAGAAGCTCTACATAGCTGGACTGAAGGCTCCCTAAGGGCAGCATACAGAGTAACTGTTCACTGAGAGATTATTAACTGACATATTATATTTTCCAAAATACTTGAATAACATTATATATTATATTAAGCAATTTCCAAGTTGTACACTGAATACAATGATAAAAAGAGCTATAATTTTTAGTTCTGCATGTTGTAATGTACACATTCGCTTCAGACATGAACCCTGGATTCTACTGTTCCCTGAAAATAAGATCTAGCTGGACAATCAGTTCTAATGTCTTTTGGAGCAAAAATTAATATAAGTAAATTAAGTAAAATAAGACCGGGTCTATAATATAATATAATATAATATAATATAATATAATATAATATAATATAATATAATATAATATAATATAATATAATATAATAATATAATACCAGGTCTTATATTAATTTTTGCTCCAAAAGACACATTAGAGCTGATTGTCCGGCTAGGTCTTATCTTCGGGAAACATGGTATTATCTCCAATATTAGGGGTAAGGAAACTAAAGATCAGAAAAGTGCAGTAATTTTGTTAATGTCTCACAGCTGATGCTAGCCCAAATCAAGGTTTAAACCCAAATCTTCTGATTCTCATCCACAACACATAATTTGTTTCCTCTGTTCAAGCAGATCAATGAAAGACTATGAAAGGTTAAAGATAGTTTTAATGCCCAGCTGAACAAGCCTGTCCCATCTTCCTTTGAGAGTCTGAAAACTAAGTGAATGTTATAATTAGGCTGCAATGAGGAAAAGCAATTAATACGCAAAAAGAAGGAACACTATGCAATCAGTTTAAGAAGAGTTTTTCTGTATGTGAGGGTGGCTTGAAAGTACAGCAGTTGGTCAGTGTTTTGCAAAATATCTATTATTTAATATCAAGCTGTAATTTATTGAGTCTCTGGTGAACATTTTGGAATAGAAAATACACTCATTGTCAGCTGACCTATTTTATAGCTATTTTATTGTGATTGAGTAAAAATTTTATTTGATTTATTTTATTAAGAGGCAAACAAAGCACATTTCTATCTTCAAGTTACAGAAAGGAACTAAGATAATTTTAAGAGACTTTTAATGCCCAAATTATCCTTAGAATAGATAATTTTATGTTATACAAAGTTCACGTCACAATTGGATCTCTAGCTTCCCATTATGCACTTACTGTATTTTTCTATACACTTGATAATTTGGCTGTTGATGTTGAATTATAATTAGAAGTTCAAGGAGACCCTCACTTTGGTAACATAATTACAAAAGACAAACAAACAAACACAGAAATAGCCTCTAATGCACATCAGTATTGGATATTTGTTCTTTATCTTCCCAACACTTGTTGGGTTTCCATCTTCCCTTCACTCTGCTTTTATGCTTAGATGGTGTGTGGAAGGTTGAGTAATGACCCTCAAAAATACCCAGGCCCCAATCCCTGGAACCTGCGAATGCCACTTTATATAACCAAAGTGATTTTGCAGATGTGATTAAGTTAAGGATATTTAGATGCTGAGATTACCCTGCATTATCTGGGCAGGCCCCAAATGTAATCACAAATGTCCTTGTAAAAGGGAAGCAGAGAAAGATTTAACTACAGAAGAAGAAGGCAATGTGACCAGTAAAGCAGGATGTTAGGCCCCTGCCTTTGAAGATAGAGGCAGGGGCTAAGAGCCAAGGAAAAAGCTAGAAGCTGGGAAAAGCACCCAGAGCCTCCCCAGGAAGCATGCCCCCTACGCACACCTTGATTTTGGCTCAGTAAAATTGCTTTTGGACTTCTGACTTCCAGAAATGTAAGAGAATGCACATGTTATTTTAATCTATTTGTTTAAAGTTTGTGATAATTAAAAGCTTGTGATAAAGCCATAGGAAACTAATACAGATGGCGTTCTGGAGTGGACAAACGATTTAGGCCTAAGCTAAACGTCATATCCCATTCTCCTGTTGACAATTGGGAACACTCAGGAATGGTTTACCCCATCAGAAGTGAAAGTAAGCATTCAGCAGGAATGCTGGGAAGAGACTGGAGAATTCTCCCTCCTGCTAGACTGAATCTTAGAGGATGTGAGCTCTGGGAAAGCTGAAACCATCTACTATTCACAGTGGGAAACATGGTGGAGACCTGGAAAAGATGCAAGAGCAGAGAGAGCAAGAGAGAGAAAACAGGAAAGAATAGAGGAGAGCAAAAGAGAGGGAGAGGATATGAGAGAGAGTAAGAGAGAAAGTGCTAGAGTGCATACATGGGTGCGCACATTCCTGCCAGTCTCCCCCATTCTTCTCAGTTAAGTGAGAGAATCAGCTCTCTTTCCTTAAGCCAATTTGGGTTGGATTTTCTGCCATGTGCAAGTGAAAAAGCCCTTTTGGACACATCTTTTTGGTATGAGGGTTGTTTTGTTTTTGTTTTGTTTTTGCTTTTAATGACAAAGGTATTATCAGTACGATAGTATGACTGGTAGCATATGTACTTCACTGTGTAAATATAATTATAGTCCGCATCAACAAGCACATCTTAAGTATTTTATTATAAGTGATAAATATTAGAGCTTGCCAAATAATCCTTAGAGAGAGAACTGGGAAGACAAATTCTAAGAGGATTAATTCACTTGGTAGCATTTTAATCCTATTTAGTTAGGGAGGGAACCTTTTGCCAAATTCTATGGATTTTTCATACCTAAAGTATCCAGTCACGTTATTCATTCCCAAATGACTTTTTCTTATGAATAAAATACGGCTTTAATTAGCCTTGTTATTTTTCTGAAATTAAAGACCTGTTTAGGGATTTCTTTTGATACTACTTAGTTATTCAATCCCAGAGTAAATAAACAAGATCGTCTCCCCTCACCCTCTCCCCCATCCCCTGCCAACTGCTAAACTTACAGAGCATTTTTTCTTCCATGAAAAGAATGAATATTGCATTAAAAAACTAAAAGTCCACCACTTGACATAGGCTTTGGAGTCTGCAAAGTTCCTGAGGTGAAGTAAATTACCTGACGTGGAAGTATTGGGTATGTTTCACATTAGCTAAGAGAGAAGGAAGACAATTCACAGACTGTACCTGCAGTTTTTGTGGGATACCGTGTTGTAAGGGACAATTTCTTTATTATTTCCAAGAGATGATTGTTCTAAATAGGAATGGTGAGAATGGAGTGGTATAAATGTCCAAGGTATATACATATTTTTCTTAAAGGTTTGCTGGAAAATATGAATATTATATCACCCAGGCACTCACGGACATGTCTTAATTTTCCCTAAGTATTTGATTTTCAGCTGTAGTTGTTGCTTTGCAGAGTGTGATAGCTAGCATTGTAAATAACAACACTCATTCCTCCCTGAGAAAAATATTTTTTTTGTTCTAAGCCTTCCATTTGTTGAAACTATTCTTTATCAGTAAAAAGTTAACCATGTGGCAACATATTTTTTCTGTCAAAATACAACTGCATATTGATCTGATATACTATCTAGACGGTCAATTAATGACTGAGGACTACATGGAACTATCATATGAAGAAAGGGAGGAGGCTGGGAGCACAGCTCCATGGCCAATCAATGGTTTCATACTCAAAGGTGGTTGGTATAATTATATTGATTCCATTTTCCTTGTGAAAGTAGAAGAATACAATTTTACTGTAGCACAATTGCTCTGGCAGGAAAGATGGGACCTGAAAGTGGTTAGGAATTGCTGTACCTATCAACTCAGAACTATTTTACAGCCTTAAAAACAAAAATAAATCTAGCTATGCTGAAGTGGCTTGCTCTTTCTCATTAGCTGATAGAGGTGGATCTTAATGCTTTTGTTAAAAACAGAGAACTAATATATTGTTTCTTTGTCTTCTTAAAAGAGATCACTGGGTTATCAAACACTAGTCATATAATTAATCAGTGTCATTCCCAGGTGGCTTCTTGAAACATTAATTTGCCAGTTCCTGGAGACATCTTCTAAGTTTTGTGATTAAGAACTCTTTAACTTGGGATTTTTAAGTGCAGTTTCATTATTCTTTTTTTCTCTGATAAAAGTTGATATTATAAATAAACATTTCAAATGATAATTGGAGAATCTCTAAACCACCCAATAAATCGTCATAAAGACATAGTCTGTAAAACTTAATCCCCTCTTGACCCAAATAAAAGAAAGTACAAAACTCTTTATATTAAATAGAAGAGTAAAAACAACATGGTATGTGATAAACATACGTAGTAAACATATATGAATGACATATATTTTGCAACTGTAGACACAATCTTAAAAACACTTTAGCATGATTGACAAAGAATCAGTTAAAACTACAATGATTTATAATAACAGCAAAATTGATTCCATCCTCAACAAATACCAAACTGTGACTATTTTCTATAGGTTTTCTATAGCTAAATTAATTCAAAATCTTATTTCACTAATTTGCTTTTCTGCAATCTTAAAAAATAAAAGTAGATAAATCACTTATCACAAGAAAAATGTCAGGGTTTTGTTTTTTTTACTTGTATTCTAGACTAGATATATATCCATTACAGTCTCTTATGCAGTTTCTATTTATATAACCAAAGTTAACATCCATAATGACTGACCCTGAATCACTGTTGAGTATTAAATCATCAGAAATCAAATTACTTGCTCTATACAGGATACTCATGTTGCTTTAAAAAAATAAATCATCAAAATCTTCAATTTTAAAAATGTAATCTACACTTTTTTATGTATCTATCATCTATCTTTTCTATTTTTTTAATCAGAGCCATTCATGCAAGCAGGAACAACAAACAGCAGTGCTAGAATGTATAGCCAAGTCTGTTAAATTTTAAATCTTTCTCCCCAAAAAAGACAGTTTCAACTTTTTTTTTTTTTAATTAAAGTATATTGGAGTGACAATTGTTAGTAAAGTTACATAGATTTCAGATGTATAATTCTGTATTACATCATCTATAAATCCCATTGTGTGCTCAACACCCAGAGTCAGTTCTCCTTCCATCACCATATATTTGATCCCCTTTACCCACATCTACCACCCCCCTCCCCCCTTACCTTCTGGTAACCACTAAAGTATTGTCTCTGTCTATGACTTTTTGTTTCTCATTTGTTTGTCTTGTTCTTTTGTTGTTTTGGTTTATATACCACATATCAGTGAAATCATATGGTTCTCTGCTTTTCCTGTCTGACTTATTTCACTTAACATTATATTCTCAAGATCCATCCATATTGTCACAAATGGACCTATTTCATCTTTTCTTACTGCCGAATAGTATTCCATTGTGTATATATACCACAACTTCTTTATCCATTCATCTATCGAAGGACATTTTGGTTGTTTCCATGTCTTGGCCACCGTAAATAAAGCTGCAATGAACATTGGAGCACACTTGTCTTTACGAATAAATGTATAAATGTTTTCAGATTTTTTTGGGTAGATACCCAGGAGAGGGATTGCTGGGTCATATGGTAATTCTATTTGTAATTTTTTGAGGAACCTCCACACTGCCTTCCATAGTGGCTGCACCAGTCTGCATTCCCACCAACAGTGTATGAGGGTTCCTTTTTCTCCACAGCCTCTCCAACACTTGTTACTATTTGTCTTGTTGATGATAGCCATTCTAACTGGGGTGAGGTGATATCTCATTGTGGTTTTTATTTGCATTTCTCTGATGATTAGTGATGTTGAGCATTTTTTCATATGTCTATTTGCCATTTGTATGTCCTCTTTGGAGAAATGTCTCTTCAGGTCCTCTGCCCATTTTTCAATTGGGTTGTTTGTTTTTTTGTTGTTGAGTTGCATGAGCTCCTTGTATATTTTGGATATTAGCCCCTTATCAGAGGCACTGTTTACAAAAATCTTCTGCCTCTTTATTTTGTCAATGGTTTATTTTGCTGTGCAGAAGCCTTTAAGTTTGATATAGTCCCATTCATTCATTTTAGCTTTTACTTCCCTTGCCTTTGGAGTCAAATTCATAAAACTCTCTTTGAACCCAAGGTCCATAAGTTTAGTACCTATGTTTTCTTCTATACAGTTTATTGTGTCAGGTCTTATGCTTAAGTCTTTGATCCATTTTTAATTAATTTTGGTACCTGGTGACAGACAGCAGTCCGGTTTCACTCTTTTGCACATGGCTTTCCAATTCTCCCAGCATCATTTATTGAAGAGGCTGTCTTTTCTCCATTGTATGTTTTTTGCTTCTTTGTCAAAAATTGTCTGTTCATATTTATGTGGTGTTATTTCTGAGTTCACAATTCTATTCCATTGGTCTATGTGTCTGTTTTTCTGCCAATACCATGCTGTTTTGATTATTGTAGCCCTGTAGTACAAGCTAAAGTCAGGGAGTGTGATACCTCCAGCATTGTTCTTTATTCTTAAGATAGCTTTGGCTATTTGGGGTCTTTTGTAGTTCCAAACAAATCTGATGATTTTTTGTTCTATTTCTTTAAAAAATGCCATTGGGATTTTGATGGGGATTGCATTAAATCTGTATATTGCTTTGGATAATATGGCCATTTTAACTATGTTGATTCTTCCAATCCATGAGCACGGAATGTCTTTCCATTTCTTTGTGTCTTCTTCAATTTCTTTTTAAAATGTCTTATAGTTTTCAGTATATAGGTCTTTCACATTCTTGGTTAAGTTTATTCCTAAGTATTTTATTCCTTTTGCTGCAATTGCAAAAGGAATTGTTTTTGGTTTCTTTAATTTCTTTTTCTGAGATTTCATTGTTAGTATATAGGAATGCAATGGGCTTTTGTACGTTGATTTTGTAGCCAGCAACTTTACTGTATTCGTTGATTGTTTCTAACAGCTTTTTGGTGGACTCTAGGGTTTTCTACATATAGCATCATGTCCTCTGCAAAGAGTGACAATTTAACTTCATTCCCAATTTGGATGCCTTTTATTTCTTTCTCTTGCCTGATTGCTCTGGCAAGGACTTCCAACACTATGTTGAAATGCAGAGGTGATAGGGGACAGCCCTGTCATTTTCCTGAACGTAGAGCAAAGGGCTTCAGTTTTTACTGTTAATTATGAGATTAGCTGAGGGTTTGTCATATATGGCCTTGATTATGTTAAGGTATTTTCCTTCTATACCTATTTTATTAAGTGTTTTAATCATAAATGGATGTTGTGTCTTGTCAAATGCTTTTTTTTTGCATCAATTGATATAATCATATGATTTTTGTCCTTTATTTTGTTTATGTGATGTATCACATTGATGGATTTGCATATGTTGAACCATCCTTGTGCCTTTGGGATGAACCCCACTTGGTCGTGATGAATAATCTTTTTAATGCATTGTTATGTTCGATTTGCTAGAATTTTGTTTAGGATTTTTGCATCATTTTTGCATCAGAGATGTTGGTCTGTAGTTCTCTTTTTTTGTGTTGTCCTTACCAGGTTTTGGTATCAGGGTAATTTTGGCCTCATAAAATGAGTTAGAGAGTACTATCTCTTCTTCAATTTTTTGGAAGAGTTTGAGCAGGATTGGTATTAGATCCTCTTTGAAGATTTGGTAGAATTCACTAGTGAAGCCATCTGGTCCCGGACTTTTGCTTTTGGGAAGGTTTTGGATGACTGATTCAATTTCGTTACTGGTGATCGGTCTCTTTAGATTTTCCAGTTCTTCATGGTTCAGCCTAGGAATGCTATATGTTTCTAAGAATGTGTCCATTTCTTCTAGGTTATTGAATTTGGTGGCATATAGTTCTTCATAGTATTCTTGGATGATCATTTGTATTTCTGTGGCATCTGTGATAACTTCCCCTTTTTCATTTCTGATTTTGTTTGTGTCTTCTTTCTTTTTATCTTAGTGAGCCTAGCCAAGGGTTTGTCAATTTTGTTAATCTTTTCAAAGAACCAGCTCTTTGTCACATTAATTTTTTCTATTGTCTTTTTGTTCTCTGTTTCATGTAGTTCTGCTCTGATTTTTATTATTTCCTTTCTTCTGCTGACCTTGGGTTTCATTTGTTCTTCTTTTTCTAGTTCTTTAAGGTGTAACGTGAGGTTATTTATTTGGGATTTTTCTTGTGTCTTGAGATAGGCCTGTAATAATATAAATTTCCCTCTTAAAACTGCTTCTGCTGCATCCCAAAAATTTTGGTAGAATGTATTTTCATTGTCATTTGTTTCTATGCATCTTTTGATCTCTCCTCTAATTTCTTCTTTGGCCCGGTCATTCTTTAAAAGTATGTTGTTTAATCTCCATGTATTTGTGTTTTTTCCTGCTTTCTTTTTGCAGTTGATATCCAATTTCAAAGCCTTGTATTCAGAGAATATGCTTGATATGATTTCAATCTTCTTAAATTTGCTGATGTTAGTTTTATGTCCCAATATATGGTCTATCCTTGAGACTGTTCCATGTAGAAAAAAATGTATATTCTGCTGTTTTAGGATGAAGTGCTCTATAAATGTCAATTATGTCCATTTCATCTAATGTGTCATTTAGGGCTGCTATTTCTTTATTTATTTTCTGTTTGGATGATCTATCCATAGCTGTCAATGATGTATTTAAGTCCCCTAGTATAATTGTGTTTTGGTCAATTTCTCCCTTTAGTTCTGTTAGTAGTTGCTTGGTGTATTTCGGTGCTCCTTGATTGGGGGCATAAATATTGATGACTGTTATGTCTTCTTGTTGTATAGTCCCCTTTACCATTATGAAATGTCCATCTTTGTCTCTTGTTATCTTTTTCACCCTGAAGTCTGTTTCATCTGATATCATTATGGCTACACCTGATTTTCTCTGGGTACCATTTGCTTGGAGTGTCAATTTCCACCCTTTCACTTTGAGTCTATGCTTGTCCTTGTAGCTGAGATGTGTCTCTTGGAGACAGCATATGGTTGGGTTTAGTTTTTTGATCCAATCTGCTACTCTGTGCCTTTTTATTGGTGAGTTCAGTCCATTTACATTTAGGGTGATTATTGATATGTGAGGATTTCCTATCATTCTATCTTTAGTTTTCTGGTAAGACTGTGTCTCCATTGTTTCTTTGCCTTTTTGTTGTTGTCTATTATTTCTGTGTGGTGGTATTCTATGATGTTTCCCTCTGTTTCTTCTTTTATTTCAGTATATATTTCAGTTCTGGATTTTTTTTGAGTGGTTACCCTTAAGTTTATGTGAAAGAAAGTTTGATATTTAGAGTATTCCATTTTCTTCAGCATGCCTACTTTCTCCATTCCCATATTCCGGTTCAGGCTTTTACTCTTCCTCTTTTTATGTTTTGGTTGCCACAAGTTGTCCCAGTTGATGTTGGTCGAATAGCCTCCTTTAGTATCTCTTGTAGTGCAGGTCGTGTATTAGAAAATTCTCTCAGCTTCTGTATGTCTGGAAAGTTCTTTATTCCTCCTTCATGTCTAAAGGATATCTTTGCTGGGTATATTATTCTTGGCTGATAATTTCTCTCTTTCAATAGTGTGAATGTTTGGTTCCACTCCCTCCTGGCTTGTAGAGTTTCTGCTGAGAAATCTGATGATAACCTAATGGGCTTTCCTTTGTAGGTTACCGTCTTCTTTTCCCTGGCTGTCTTGAGGATTCTTTCTTTGTCGTTGATTTTTGACAGCTTCAATACACTGTGCCTTGGAGAAGGCCTGTTGGGATTGAGGTAATTATGTGTTCTATTTGCTTCTTGGATTCGAGGATCCAGTTCTGTCCACAAATTTGGGAAGTTCTCATCGACTATTTGTTTGAAATACTTTCTGTTCCCTTCTCTCTTTCTTCTCCTTCTGGTATGCCCATTGTTCTTATAGTGCTCTTTCTGATGGAGTCAGAAAGTTCTTGTAGAGTTCTTTCATTTCTTTTAAGTCTCAAGTCTCTTTTTTCTCCCATCCGTGTCATTTTCAGGTTTCTATCTTCAACGTCACTGATTCTTTCCTCCATCTGGTCAACTCTACTACCTAAGCTGGCTATTTCATTCTTAATTTCTTCTATTGATTTCTTAATCTCCAGAAATTCTGTTTGGTTCTTTTTTAAAATTTCAATCTCTTTGGTAAAATGTTCATGTTGTTCTTTGATTGTGTTTCTGGATTCATTAAACTGCCTTTCTGTGTTTTCTTGCATCTTGTTGAGTTTTTTCAGAACTGCAATCTTGAATTCTTTGTCATTTAAGTCACATAATTCCATATCTTAAGTTCATTTTCTGGAGAGTTTTCACTTTCTTTCTGAGCTGTCTTGTTGCCTTGGTTATTCACGACAACTAATTATTTATTATTTCTCTTCCTAGACATCTACAAGAGTGGGTTCTGCAACAGGCTGATGGAAGAGGTCTTTCTTTTGTTTTCCAGTACGTGTTTGTAGAATGTTTTATTTCTCTCCGACTGCAGCCTTTTTCTCTCTCACACTGTAGTGTTATGTTTTCTCTGCACTATTCCAGCTTCTCACACAATGGGGGGATTCCCTGGAAGGCAGGCTTCTCCTCTGTTAATAGTTCACCTGGGTCATAGGACACCGTGTCCCTGTGGGGATGCGGAGAGCTTTTGAAGTTCCAAAGCTCTTTCTGCACCAGATTCAGAGCCCGTGTGTTTCAGCAGTTCTGTTTACTCCTGCAGGGATCCACCCAGATAGGTGAGGACAGGGGCGGGGTGAGTTGTGAGAATTGGCCCAGAGCAATGGCGGCAACCACCACCACAGCCGGTCCTTCTACCACAGCTCCCTTCCCTTTGCTGTAATTAGTTAGGCTGCAAATCTGTGTCTGCAGACCACAGTTCTCAGAACTGCAAATATTCTGCTCTTTTGATCTGACACTGCTACTGTTCCACTTCTAGCACCGGGCAGGTGGGGGCGGGGCGAGCTCTGGGAGGGTAGGGAGGGGGTGGCTAGTCTCAGTGCCTAAGGCTTCCGTTCTCTGCTGCAGCGAGTGCTTAAACTGCTATTTTTAGCCTTCTTCCATCAGTCTTTACTCCGAGGTCTCTGCCGTGAGCGTTGGGTTCAGCCGTATTATATGATGTCCCCTCAGCCCTATGGGCCACAAGCGGAGCCCTAGCAGTCCGAGTTCTTCCCTCTCCCACAGCTGCAGTAGTTCCGGGATGCAGCAAGCTCGGCACACTGAGCTAGATCTGTTTCCTGCACCTGCATGGCCAGTCTCCACAATTCTCCCTTCCCTCCTCCCCTTCTCGTGCAATTTGCCCACCTTTAGGTGAATTCAGTAGTGAGACTCTTCGTCTTTCCTGTCTGCTGTGCAGGGAGTCCTTTGTGGAGTTATAGTTTTTCAATTTGTTGTAAATTCCCAGGGAAACTTCCAGAGGCTCACCTCATGCCGCCATTTTGATTACGTCTTTTCATTAGATTTCCCTGTTTCAACTTTTTAAGCTTTCTTTAGGTATTTATCTCAATATTCAGTAATGCCTATAGTGCTGATTTTTCAACTATACACTTTATATATTACTGGTTCCTTTAAGTATTGAGAATTTACCTCTTTTAGCACTAGCTCCATTCCCTTTTCTTTCCCTTATTTTCACGAACTAGTCATACCATATTTTGAAATAATTTCCTAGTCTAGCTTTATTATATGAATGCAATTATTGTTCATCTTGTTTCCAATCCTCTCCTGTACACATTTTCCCACTGGAATTAACAATAGATTTATTTCTGTTTGCTTAACTTTCTATGTGTTTATAGAAAATTATATTTTCTAATTGTTCCAACATACATACCAAATAGTAGTCATTTTTTCCAAATACTCACTCATCAAATACTGTATTGGTGCTAGTCGTTTTTCATATGCATCATTTTCTGCATTCATCTGTGCTCCTGCTCTAACTTAGACTGGTTCTTTATCAGTGTGGAACACATCTGTAATCCTGGACTTGATGTACCATTCTCCTGTATTAAATCACCTCTTTCCTGAATCCTGTGTCTGCCTTACTCTGGGATTACTTGATCATTTTGCTATAGTGCATGTGTCAGTAATTTCTCAGAAAAAGGTCATGGAAGGTTTCTTTTCGAGATTATTTTGTGTTTTGTCTTTAATATCACCTACTTGAATGATAGTTTAGCTATGCATAGGATTTTAGATTAAAAACCATTTTCTTTCAGAATTTTAAGATACTGCTTCTCCTTCTTTTATCTATTGGTGTTGCTACTGTAAATGCCAATGAGTTTACAGTTTTATCTCTCTGTATGTATCCTGCTTCCCACCTCTGAAAACACTTAGGAACTCCTCTTTGTACCTTGTTTTCTAAATTTTTACAAGAATATGCCTTGATTTTCTTCCATGCTTTGGGCTGATAATTCATTAGTCTCCTTTATTCTGGGGATTCATGCTCTTCAATTCCCTCCCCTCCATTTTCTCTGTACTTTCTTGAACACTTGCCATTTGAATGTTGGACCTCCTGATTGAGCCAAATGTTTCCTTTTTTCTCCTATTGCATATTTTTATGTCTCCCTCTTCCGTCCCTGCCACATGCTGTCTAGAGGTTATTTCTTTGGCTTAGTCTTCCAAATTCCATTGGAATTTTTAATGTAGACTATTATTGTTATATCACTGTGAAGTATTTTATGTATACTTTATTGCTCTATCATTCTTTTTGTGGTATTACATTCTATTTTTACAAATAGAATATCTTCCTTAATTCACTATAGATGTTATTGTTTTGCAGTTTCTTAAATTTTTTTTAATTCTTCACTCTTTGTCTTTTCTGTTTTTGATGTTCATTTGTTTTGATCTGTTCCTTTCAAACTAAAGGACTTCCTCAAGTGATTGGAGTCCCTTGATTATATATTTATATTGGAAATCAAGGCATGTCAATATTTGGAAATCTTTCTTTTGGGTAAGGAGTAGGGTTGGAGAAAAGGCCTTTTGGATACTAGAGAAGAATCAGTGAATCATTTACTTAGAGTGCAGGTTGGAGGTGTGAAGGAAAGGATGGAGGGTATATATGCTGCCTCACAGAGGCTGAAAGTCCATCATTCATAATATAGTTTCTTCACTGATCTTTGTGGTTTCAGACCTGATATCACCACAGACTTCTATTTAATCCAAAGCTTCCTGGTTCAGAGTTTGAGACAGTGGTCAGCAGGGAGGGGAGGAGTGATCAGAAGAGGTAGTTTCCTCACTGTATAGAGTAAGGGAGGAGACCCGGAGTTCTCAGCCTAAGTTTCCCTCTTCTATGCACAGATTTTCAACCAATCCCGCCATTCTTATGATCTCTTCTGGTATTTCCTGTTTCCAAATAAGGACTCTTTAAGTCATAAATTTATTATTTTCCTGTGGAAATTCTTTACTTCAGATACAGCTTTCTTTTCTCTGCTACATCAATGAACACCACTATGAAAAACTTATTTACATTTTTCCTCTCTTAATTCCTCATTCTTTTTACCTTTTGTGGGTTAATATTTTTTATCCTTTACAACTATTCTATCTGTGTATTGGAAAGGAAAGAAAGTATCTACAATATTTAAGAAAATCCTAAAAAAATAATTTTATGGTCAACTGTTGTAGTTTTTTTACAGTGCTGTTCTGAATACACCATTACTCTTTTTTTCTCCTTTCTTTCTTTTTTTTTTTTAATTGGGGAAGGGAACAGGACTTTATTGGGGAACAGTGTGTACTTCCAGGACTTTTCTTCCAAGTCAAGTTGTTGTCCTTTCAGTCTTAGTTATGGAGTGTGCAGCTCAGCTCCTGGTCCAGTTGCCATTGCTAGTTGCAGGAGGCGTAGCCCACCATCCCTTGCAGGAGTCGAACTGACAACCTTGTGGTTGAGAGCCCACTGGCCCACGTGGGAATCAAAGCTGCAGCCTTTGGAGTTAGGAGAATGGAGCTCCAACCGTTGGAACCACTGGGCCGGTCATACATCATTACTCTTGATTTTTCTCTACTATAGTTATAGTCATTTAAATTTTGATTTTCATTTTTATTTTTATTTAAAAATCTACATTAGCATTTTAATAAAAATATATTTAATGTATATTAATGAGGGCTCAAAATATATAAGCTATTTAGTTTCTTACACCATGCCTATATTCAATAAATATCTTTTGAATAAATTAATGAATGATTTTATAATACAAAATGAAGATGTTACTTATAATAAACATTGTTTTTTTTTTTGTTTGTTTTTTTTTTGCTTTGCTTTCATCACAAACACTTTTTAAAAATTGGCTTCAACAACAAAAAATAGAGTTTTAAAAACTCTGGGAATTACAAGGGAAGAAGTAGAAGGATCCATGTACAAGCAGTAATTTCTCCATCAGAAACAGATTTTCACTCTCTTCAGGATTCTGGGAAAAAAAGAATTAGGAAAATCTGTCATTTAACTAGTAGATATTAAATCTATCGATTTCTCTTCTTCTTCCTTACTCTAGAGGTTCCCCAGAGGTGCCAATTGTAAAACAGGGGCTTCACATCAGACGGAATGACAAAGCAGGGTGGGAGAGAATTTGAACACTTAAGAAAACAATATCATAAAAATAAAAGCTTTGAATCTTATAGAGAAGTTTAAAATGTATACAAATAAGCATTTTATTATTAGTTTTGAGTATAAAATATCAAATATAAACATACATACACATATACATTTTTACTTATATACATGTGTATAACATATATACAAGCATAGTCTTTCACTGCATAAGTTCTTCAAGGATTTTAAAGGATAAAAAATTGAAAAGGCAGAAAGGATAATGAAAGGAAGAGTCAATGTCATGAAGAAAGGTTGAGAAGCCAGAATTATCACAGAATACATGGGAAACAGAATGATATTGCCTTAACAGGAGGGTAGAGTTTGGAAAGAAAGTCTTGGGGCTATTATAAAGCATCTTTTAAAATCTCAATTTAATGAAATTTGTAGGAAATATAAGTTCTTTGATCACAGCAAACATGATGAAAGTCCTATTTAAGAAAAAGGAAGAACAAGAACATATTTTGGCTGCATACAGATTCATATCATCTACTTCTTTGTATTTCAAAATAAAGTAACCTGTAATAAGATAATAATCCAGATTCCATGTTATTAAGTATTAATGAAGTAAATGGTAAAAACAGGTACTTAGCGAACACTTATATGATAGATGCTATATAAAGAGTACATAATTGACTGAGTATAGACTCTCAAATACCTAGTTACATTGCAAAGTACAAGGTTATAAAACAACATTTCCTTAAGTTTATGTAACATCGGTTTTTCCAGATAGCTCAAAGTGAAAGTCCATTATCTAATTCTCATAATATCCCAAGAGATGGGTAGATATAGAAGTTAATACTCCCAATTTACAGACAAAGGAACTGCACAGGGAGGCTAAGTGCCCATTGTCAGGCAGTAGGTGAGCTGAGGCTAGACTCCAGTACTGATTCTACGTTTGCAACCTCAGTGATATTTGTGTACCAAGGGTTTTGAGTTCTAGGTAATATTAATTTTTTATCATTCCTGCAAAGTCATCCAAATTTACACTGACAAGACCTCATCTTGTTAGTTACCTCTTTTAAACATTTTCACAGCAGAAGAGACACAAAAGATATTAGAAGTCCAAATTGCTGAGTTTAGAGAAGCAAAGTATAAGGATTATTGAGAAAGAATGAAGAATTATTAGATGGTGATCGGCACACTCTCTGCACTGAGGACAAAAGGGAAACTTTCATCATTTTTACAGGATTTATGGTAACCGTGAAGCCTCACTGTCTTTATTGGCGGAAAGCACGAAAATATGTAGTGTTTAGATTCCCTTATTGAGAAAGAACAAACCACACATGGAGAGCACTGAGTTGTTACAGTAGCTAGACTAGAAGGTGGTCATTCCATTTTGGGTGCTTTGCACCCCAAGGGGAACTGACCAGAGAGAACCAATTTGTAAGTCTCCCTGTAGTCTTCTTTTTATTGTTATTATTTGTGTCAGGTGTACAAAACAATGTAATAGAGAATTACACCCCTCACAAAGTGACAATCCTCCTCCCCCAATCTACCACCCCTCCTGAAGCTGAATAGTGATGGGTGTCGACTGTGGTTTTATGTATATATATATATATATATATATATATATATATATATATATATATACACACACACACATATATATATATATATCTACAAAATTTACATTATAGATTTTATATATATATATACATATATATATAATCTACAAAATCTACACTATATATATGTACAAAATCTACATATCTGCTAATGTAGATATGTGTATATATATATATATATAAATAAAGTCCCTGTAGTCTCTTAATTTGACACTGTTACAGAGAAGCCATTGGAATAACACTCATATCTTCAATACTTTGAGTCTAGTGGATCCCATTTACTCATATTCCAGAAATTAGCAATTTAAATGGCATTTGTGTTTTGATATTTATTTTCTATATGCAATATTTTATCTTTATATGTTCACTGTTATAGATAGCGTTTAAAAGTACTACTTATGTATGCATTTATTACTCTTCCCCAATCAACAATTTGCATGGTTTTGAAAATCAATTTCTTACATTTTCTTTATCCTTCAACATTTTCTTCCTCCTCTTTTCTATGATGTGGTTTACCCATCTTTTCTATAATGTGGCTTTTCCCACTTGGCACATCCTCCTGTCTCCGTGACTCATTTATAGGCGTCTGCATTTCTGTTCTCTCAGAAAGACTTTATCCCCATGATTAGGACTTTTGGATATTTTCTTCCTTCTAATAATACCCAGTGAATTTTTATTTAAACCTCCATCTTATCTGCTTCTTCCAGGTCCTTTCTTGTGACTTCTGTAGTTCATAATCTCAGACATCTGGCTCCCAAATCTTTTCCTATAATACATTCCCTAGTAGGAGGTACTTTACCCTTATGTGCTTCTTTTGGTAACTGCCACGTTTTCCTATATTGGCTTTAATCAGGACTTGTCAGGTTTTTACAAAACGTTCAGGGTGGTAGCTCTGCTTTGCTTAGTTTTGTTTCCTGTAGCTTCTTGATGAGTATTTTCATACCCTCATCACCAAACTCAGCAGCTTCTAGTTTGTTGGTATTGATTTATTTGGACATGTCATTGCATTTAACTTGCTCTACTTTCATTTATTAAGTTCAGGTCTTCACCTTTGTCTCAGTGCCTTTATTCTCCCTTATCTTTTCTGTTCTTTGCCTTTTGCCCAATTCTATAAAACCTTGCCTCTTCGACGGAGAACTACCTTTTTATTATTCCCAAAGATTAAATGAGAAAAAAATATAAAGTGCTGTGGACTTGACACCATAAGTGCTCACTAAATATCTACTATTATTTTTATGACTGTCTTGGTTATGGCTATGAATTACCACCACACCTTGAACCACTTGGCTTAGCTCACTTTATTTTCAAAAACAACTATTTATGATTCCTCATTATATTCACTTTCCTGTTTCTAATTTCTAATTTATCTTTAGAACTTCCTTATATTTTCCATGTAAATAAATTTTTTGTTGTTCTTCTTCTTGTTGGTTTAATGGCCTTTCCTACAATTTCTTGTATAGGTTATATTTTTACTTCTCCCTTGTGATTTTTATTGTCTTTATTATTTCATCTTTGTCCTTTTAATTAATTTAGACTAAATACCCATTTCACTTTGTACCTTAAATGCTAATTTTTCTGTTTTTTTTGAAATATAATTTAGAACTACATTAAAATATTACATATCTCTGTC
>NC_133751.1:24209303-24346803 GCF_036562045.2 Rhinolophus sinicus
TCGACAGCTCAAAATGTCTGTTGACTTCCGAATTTACACAGCTTGCTATAATATAGGGAAGGGCCATGGGGACTGTTTTTACAAAAGAAGGAACTAGAAGGTTGGATTCCAAGCCTGCTGCCTACGTGTTCCAAGACACAGAACTCAGGCAGATGTTAATCAATCACACAGAACAGATCATCCAAAGCATATTGAGCAAAAAGATTCCATTGTAATGGCCATTCCCATCATTAAACCTATTACAAACTAGCCACAGGCTGTACCTTACCAAAGTTAAAGGTAAACCTGCACCAATCCTCTTGTAGCTGGCAGAAGTTCCCCATATCAAGAAGTTTTCTGTGGAATCAGGAAACACATATAAACCCTAGCCCAGCGTAAGGAGAGAGTCTCTCTTCACTAGCGATTAGGGATTGCCACTGTCTGTGGGGTCGGCCTTTCCTTTCTTTTCTTACTCACTCTCTGCTAAATAAACTTACTTTTACTTTAAATTCTGTACCGGCTCATGGTTGAAGCCTTTCCTGTGTGAAGCCAAGGACTCTCTTTCCCTGTAACAGCTGCACACATAGAATTTCCAAATCTGATCTCATTGGTCATATCCTCACCTGCATCCTCCTCTTGGAATTGTCAATCTGGGTGACAATTAGGTACTGCTTTCTACCTAGTTTTCCAAGACAGAAACCTGGAATCTCCTGTGGCTTCCTACACCCCTGCCCCACTGCCCTCACCGCCCCCATCAGCATGAATTCAGAATTCCTTCACATTAATTTATTTCTACTCTGCCCACTCTTCAACACCACCCGCCAACTGCCTTACTTCAGGCCAGCTTGATTTTTATCAGGAAGAGTTTCAGTAGTTTCTAAATTAAAGGTACCTACCCTATCTAGCCTATCTATCTTTCAAAAAGATAGCAGGTATCGACTTTATAAAACTAAACCTATTTCTCTTACCTCTTAAAAAAAACATTCCAAAAGCTCCTGTAATATCACGGATAAAGTTCAAGTTCTTTGGCATCACACAAAAACCTCCTCTTCATGCTCCCCTTCCTGTCAAAGGCTAGCTTTTAGGTAGGCCCAATGTAGCAAGTACGATTGCACAGCCACCTCCCACCCCCTCCTTTCAACTGCCTGAGATCTTTCTCTTCTAGCATCCTCAACCAATAAGTATCAAAACTTGGTGCATAAGTAAATCCTCCCACTTTTTTACCCTCTGGTGGGATAACTCTGAGGCTTGTGTCCAGAGTTACCCAGAGCAGTTGATTTCCGTTTATCCACATGGTGTAACAGGCTTCCTTTGTGACTGCCTTTCTTCCCCAGCTTGCTTTCTCATTGCCCTCCCAGTGTTTTCCTGGGATTACCTCACTGATACACTGAATTCTTGTCTCTACATCTGATTTGGACGTAGCCAAATAAGACACCCAGCATGTATCCTTTGTTTCAGGAAAAAAAAAAAAAATTTTGTATGTTTTGTTCTGTTTTTTAATGTCATGTTTTTCCATGACATTATGATGTTGGCTTCTATCTCCGATACCTGGCTAAATTTTACTAATTTTTTAAAATTATGCCTAAGCACTACCTCTTTAAGAGAAACTTTTCTTAACACTGAGTTGTGGACCAGAATCTCTCTCTACCTGACTGTGTCTGAGCATACCTATATCATGGCAGATACCTTGATTCTTGATTTCTTTGTCTGACTTCCCTAGAGGACTGTGATCTCCTTGAAGGCAGGGACAAAGACATATTGAATGCTCAATCCATCCCTAAAATTATAAAGGAAGACAGCATTAACAAAATTCAGTAAATGTTTGTTTGAAAAAATGGTCTTTATTTTATGAATGTGCAAGTAAAAAATGAAACCAACAAGGGCAGATTTAATTAGAGGAAAGGAAATCTATTGTTAAATGAAAATTTGTACAATTAATCCCAAATTTCAGAAGAAATAATTTTGGTTTATTTGCATGGTTGTTTTTCCCAGTATGTGGATAACAGTAGCAATAAAACAACACATATTGAGTAACTATTGTGTCTCAGACACTGTCTAAGCACATTAAAAATATTACACATCTCATCTTCCCATTGCTTATGACATTCTGATACTGTATTATGTTATACTTATTGTTATATTAGGTAGAGTTTATTTTTATTAAGGCTATTATTAGTAGTATTGTTACCGTTAGTTCCATTTTACAGAGTAAATAATGCTCATGCTGGACATTTTAAAGCACTTCCTCTTCATAAGCCCAAGAGTTTCAGAAAGGCCCATTAGGATTATCAAGGAAGTACAGAATAATAATTCAAATGATGGGTTTCTTTAGAACTTCCTTTCTCTTTCCCTACTCAATACAAATGGTTAATTTCCAGGGGCAAGCTTCTTGCCTCACACCGGTTTATAATTCAAAGTAGCCAAAATACGATTGTTTTGAATATAGGCTAGCACTTCTTAAAATCAGTTTCAGAGTGATATTTTCCAACCACATTGAAAATTTGTATTCATTAAAAAGTGGTGAAACTCGGTTATTCAACAAGCACATACTGGGCATACAACAAGCACAACACTTTTGCATATATTGTATGGTATTAATTTCTGGGGATACAGATTTAACTATGTCAGGGTTCCAATCATTGGCATGCGATAGCTTATCTTGAATAATAACTGCCTTTGTGATCAATGACCAATATATACCATCTGAGTCTTTTCTCTTCCACTGTGTCTGGAATTAAAAATAGAGATTGACTTGGTCTTTGATAATTTTGTATTTGTTTAGAGTCTTTCTGCTAAGAAACTCCAAATGCCTTATTGATATTAACCTATTTATCTTGGAATGACTCCTCCATCTGTGTCAAAACTGAACAAATAATACTTTGATTTTATGTATGAATTATTTATTGCCTTATTAGGATTATTTCTTTCTTTACTCTTCCAGTTTTCTCTCTGTAAAAGTTTTTTGAGGAAAGGAACCACATCTTATCTATTTTTGTATCACTAGGCCCTAACATGGCTCACGTACCTCATAAGCACTCCAAAATTGTTTCTGCAATAGATGAGGAAACATTTTCCTCTAAGACATTTAATATAGTAGTGCTTTTAAGCACGAAAAGCTAGAAACAATTTTGCAGAGCAGTTCTATATGGATTTTATCAATAAAGGCATTTTAGTTTAAGTCTGATGAACAAATCTGCACCTTCTTGACTCCCCACCCCAGTATCTTTTCTTCCAGACATAATTTGAAGTCAGTGATAAAGTCCAATTCATAAAACTAATCTCTAGTGTTACATCCTGTCTGCTTCATTCACTAGCTTTCCAGCCATAATCTGAAATACTCAGCATGTAGTAATCAGGAAACATTTACTGGCATGCTTCCAAGCCCCAGTCATCTTTTATGAGCCTTAACACTGTTAAGTCACATCAGCTCAGACTCAACCACGTGAATGGAAATTCCACAATACTTTAAGGCACCAGATACAGGTCCACAATTTACAAAGAGGCTGTATGTACAAGTCTGTTTTCACATCATTGTCTGCAACTTGGAGAGCATTTTCATACTCGTAAGTTCTCAAATTAGCCCACCAAATTTTTTTTTAAACTTCACTAAAAATAGCTGAAGCATAATACGAATAGTTACATAAAAAGTCATTCCACTGTTTTCATATCTTTCCTTTCAGTATAAAAAACCATTTAGTCTTTTAAACTTAGCTCATTTGGTCCTTGGTAATTTGGCTGTCATCTCACCCATCTAGTTCCCTGTCAGTTCTGATTGCCTACCTGCACCACACACCTTGAGGCCAGACTAAGAACTTCCTAGTTGCCAAGCAGGGCCCTTTCCTGTCCTTTTGTTTTGTGTAGACCATTCTCTCTGCATGGAATCTTTGACCCTTCTTCTCTGACTGTGGAACTTCACTTGACCCTCCAAGCTCTGGCTCCAAAGTCACTTTCAAGGTGAAACTTTTGTTAATACCTTGAGAGATCACTTAAAAAAATTATAACAATTTTTGTTAAAACATAACACTGTTTTGTAACTATCTGTTTACACACCTTTTTGTCCTACCACATTGTGGTTTCAGGTGGACAGGGAATGTGTTTTCTTCATTTTCTTAGATATCTTCCTCTTCTACCTACAGCTCCTAGCAAAGAGTTGGTAACATAGCATATTCCTGTGAAAGGTATTCAATTTAACACTCTCCAAGGTATTGTCACATTTAAAAGCATATACCGTGTTTCCCCGAAAATAAGACCTAGCTGGACCATCTGCTGTAATGCGTCTTTTGTATCAAACATTAATATAAGACCTGGACTTATATTATATTATGTTAGATAAGCCCCTGTCTTATAGTAAAATAAGACAGGTCTTGTGTTAATGTTTGCTCCAAAAGATGCATTAGAGCGCATGGTCCAGCTAGGTCTTATTTTTGGGGAGACACGGTATTTGTTAACTCAAGTGAATTTCTAATTGGCAAAATTTTAGGCTAGAATTAAAGTGAAGTAAATGAATTTGAACAGATAAAAAGTTTTAGAGATGATGACCCATCATCAGAGCCAGAAAACTGCCCCAAGATGTTCCAGTGTTTTACGCGGACATCTGTTGTTTGTTTCTAGACCCACAGGCTCACTATCACATCCAGTGTTCCCATGGCCACCATACATAGGTTTCAGGTCAGAGGAGGGAAGTGAGGGCAAGAGTCAATTGTTTGAAAACTAGTGACTGACAGGGAGTACTTGGTTCTACCATGTTTCTTTGTCTACCACAGCTTGGGAACAGAGAAGGGTTTAAATGGGAGTCACACAGACCCTGAAATGTGTCATCTAGAATTAAACAATTTCATCAAATGCAAGAGTTAGAAAAATATACGAGCAGGTTTTAGTCTAAAATAAATGCCAGTGATTCAATGAAAGTCTTATAAGGAAGATAATTTTTTTAAAATTCTCAAGTGAAAATAAACAAATGGGACTAATCAAACTCAAAAACTTCTGCACAAGAAGACAACCATCAAGGAAATGAAAACAAAACACACAAAAAAACAACCTATTGAATAGAAGAAGTTATTTGCAAATGATATATCCGATATCATTTGGTTAATAGCCATAAATATATCAAGATTTCATACAAGTCAACAACAAAAAAACAAAACAAACAAAAAACAATCCAAGTAAAAAATCGGTGGGGACCTGAACAGACATTTCTCCAAAGAAGACATAGAGATGGCTAATGGACATGTAAGAAGATGCTCGTGTGGACTTAAGAAATGTCCAAACCTGTAGAGAATTTTTATAAGAGTTTATTCGAACCAAACAGAGGATATGTCTGGAAGCAAGATCTCAACAGACTGTTAGGTTTATGCATTTGGAATCAAGGAGGGAATATAAGGAAAATTACATGAAGGTGGGATAAAGCAAGGCAGGGATTGGATTACAGAATAGTTAAAAGATTGTGTGTTCTCTTGAGGGTGGTTATTCCAAAGGTGTGTTAATTTAGATACATAGAAACAATGGACCGGGCTTGCTTAAGGCAAAGACAAACATTTTACTACTAAAAAGTTATATGCCTGCAACATGACTATCCACCAGGACCTGCCCAATTAGCAATTTATGATCAGATCATCCTGTGAGGTTACTTTCCATAGAACCCATTTTTGGTCCACAATACAATGGTATATTAATCAGCCATAAAAAAAAAAAAAAAGAATGAAATCTTGCCATTTTCGACAACATGGATGGACCCAGAGGGTATTATGTTAAGTGAAATGAGCCAGACAGAGAAAGACAAATACTGCATGATTTCACTTATATGTGGAATCTAAAAAAACAAAAACAAGTGAATAAATAAAACAAAATAGAAACAAACTCACAGGTACAGAGAACAACAAACTGAAGGTTGCCAGAGGGGAGGGTGGGTAGGAAGATAGGTGGAAAAGATAAAGGGAAAGAAGAGGCACAAACCTCCAGTTATATTAAAAAAACAATGTCATGAGGATGTCATATGCAGCATAGGGAAAATAGTCTACAGTAACATAATAACTTTCTATGGTAATAGATGGTTGCTAGACTTGTGGTGAACACATCCTAAGGAATATAAATGTCGAATTGCTATGTAGTACACCTGAAACTAATATAATGTTAAATGTCAACTATACTTTAATTAAAAATATATGATTTCTCTTAGGAAACTTTTTAATGCATTAGACACAATTAAGGAAATTTAAGGAAAAAATAAAAGTAAAACTAAAAACAACAGAAGAAACTTTCATTAGATGTTTGGAAATAGTTATTCACTTTTGAATAATAATTCATTAATTTGCATGTTTTTTTCTGATTAGGAATGTTGTTTCACTTTGATTACTATTTTGATTTTTACAGAAATCCTTGAATTTAAGAAGTAGAGATTTGATTATATATCCGTTACAGCAGCTTTCCAAATCTGGCTTTATTTCAACGTGTCAAATAGGACATTGTGGATTCATTTCATCTTTTCATTGTCAGGATTACAAGTTAATTTCAGATGGGTTTAAAACAGGTGCTCATAACTTGGAAATTGTGGTGTCCCTAAGAAGCCCAAAAGAGCCAGATGTGGTCCTTGCTTTTCTAAAACAGTCTTCTGCATTATTTATACTCTGGTCTATTTGGATATCCTTTCTGTGTTATTTAGCTCTGCATCATGTTTGGTTCTCAATAAAGGTTGGCTGAATATTAATAGGCGAAGTAGACCAAGAGTTTTAAGAAGCTTGGAGAAAAACAAATGCTAAATGCAAGTGGTCATCACTGAACTAAAATAAATAACTCATGAACTGTCAATATGTGACGGTCTTATTTGGGGAAGAACGGTGGATTCAGTAGTACAGGGCGAAGCATTACATTTAGAAAGAATCCAGTTGAATTTGTATTTCTTGAGGCTCCTTCAGATATCAGCATGGATTTATTTATTGATCAGTTTCATTTGATGTCTCGAGCTGAGGAGTTTAGATATCATAAAGGAAGGGAGAGCAGGACAACAGATTAGGGGGATAGATATCAGGCAAGAGCAAAATTTGAGGAAGAAAAATTGTGGAAAATAATTCCCCACTAGATATTATAAATTTGCCTAACTGGGGGATAAAAACATTCTAAACCCTAGGATCTTTGGGTCTTTGGAATATGAAAATGAAACCTTCCCTTTTTTTAATGGTAATAAATGCAAGTAACATAATCATTTTTTGGAAAACCCTTGTGATATGAAATGCATTTTCAATACTTGGTGGGGAAAAAAATCCTGGAACAAATTTTGATCAATTTAACTTCAGCATGTCAATTTAACTTTAGATTCTGTCTTGGGTCTCCTTTGAGTTAACTTCTCAAAAGCAATATCTATTTGGTGTCATGATGGGTTACAAACTGTGCTAACACATACTATTTTAAAAGAATCCAGAGCCTGAATGAAATGAGAGCTGTAATGGGATCTAGGGCATTATCAGCAGCATTTGAATGGCTTTTCTTCAGTAGACCTGCCACAAAGTTTAAATAAATTCCTGCAGAAGGTACTGCATGATCCTTCTGGATAAGTGCACTAAAATTCAGTTAAGTATTCTATGCTGAGACTTTTTTTTTTTTTTTTAATAAATAGAAGCTGAAAGGGCAGATTCCAGCAGTGGCCGACATGGCCCACTTTTGAATTCTTGGCAACTGAAGATTGTGTGATAAGTATCTTCAGGCCCAAGTTACAAATTCAAAGGTTTTTTTCAATGAAGGTGGAAAACAGGCACATGGGTTTATCTTCTATCAGATGGCATAGCTGTTATCTTCAGGGCTAGTGGAGTCAATGGAGATTAAGAGAAAGGCAGGTATTTAGATAAAGAAGAGTTTATCAGAACAGGAGTCTTACCATTGGACATTCAATCTAGCTTTTAAATCCCAAAAGAACCAGTTTAATCTGTCTTTCCCAGGATTACTATGTGGTCTGTTGAGAGCGCTATTGCAACATTCTGTGGGTCAAGATCACAAGGAAAGCTGAAATTCGTTCATTAAGACAGTAAAATTTCATTTGATCACTATCTCCTTTTTCCCCCTCTTTAAATAAATTCTTATTCCTGGTCTTCTTTTATTTTTATGGTGGTTGTTTCTCTTGGAATGTAACTCTGCGTAAGGTTTTGAAAAGTGACACCCATTTTCAGTCACAAATTTTTAAAAAGTGAATGTATAAGGAGTATTATACAAAAACTATAGATCCCCTCTACCTAAAAACATAGATGATTTAATATATTTCCTGGCTGTTTCTTTACCATAAGGATGCACATATATAATTTTGACATGATAATTGATATAATTGTGTTAGCTTTATTTTACTTTTATTTATAAAACATTATTTCACATATCTAAAGAGTATTCATATTTTAATATTTTTGTTACCTTGCAATACAGAGAAATAATATAATATAGTTTGTTAAAGTGTTTCTGATTGCAGGTTCAGTTTTTACAAAAATTAGTAAGTGAATAGAACTAAGAATAAGGCTAATTCTGTATATGTTATATTATTAAAGAGTCTGTATAACCTGACACTATTATGAAAAATATTATTTGTTTTTTTTGTAAAGAAGTAACTCAGAAGCACAAGGTATGGTGCAATTATGTTATTGTGTTATACATTGCTGTTAATATTCTTGACTTCTGTGGTAATCAATTCAGAGTGTAAGTTTTAAGAGTATACAAAGAAAACACAGGGAGGTATAATTCATCACAGATCTTTAATTTGTTAACAATTGTAAGTAGGCCACTAGAGGAAAATTGTAATGGGCCTTCACTTCACCTTTTTCAAGAAACTGTGTTTAGCAGGCTGCTTTCACCCTTATATCCGTTGCCAACTTTTTTTCTTCATGAACGACAAACTACTTACTCTGCAACAGTGTTTGCTCGCTCTGCCTTTAAGTCGGTGGCGGGCATCTTCTAACTAACACTATGAGGGCGTACATATTTATTAGGTGAAAGGATTGTCTCATATGAAAACCAACTATTTACATTTGTTGTATGGGAGGGAGGAGTAGAGACATGACGTGGCAACTATTATAATAGACTGAGCTTTCTGAAGTCTTCATTTTTAAATCTCCTCGGACTATGCAGTAGTAATGATTTCTCCAGGGACCTGAGTGTGCTACTTCTTCATTCCTGAGCAGATAGAATAGCAAACAGTTCAATGGCAAGAACTACAGGCAAAGTGCAGTGCTGGGCACTTTATTTAAATTAATGATTTAATCCTGCCAACAACACCGAGGTGAGTGTTCTATTAATAGCTCCATTTTATAGTGAGGCAAACAAGGTAGAGAGAGGTTAAGTGACTTGCTCAAGGTTACTGCTAATGGGTGGGCCCAGGATTCCCGCTTTTTCTTGACAGTCCATGTTCTCCACCACCGTGCTTTCCCTCATGTCCAGCATCTTACAGGCCAGGCCAGGAAATGGCAATACACAACACATCGGGCTGCCTTTTAGAATTAAGTAAAAAAGACAGATTTAATAAAAGATGAGCGTTCATCATCTTGAAATGGAAAAGTAGACAACAGATTGGAGAGAGATGCTCGTCCTAGGTGTTCACTTATTCCAGGCACCTCTTGTCTTCTTCTGTCTTGCATTACAGCTTCTACCAGCACCACACGAAATCTCATTATATCATCTCTAAAAGTTTCTCTGAAATTATGTCTTCATAGGAATACTATGATTACCTTGTACTTGGAAATTTGCATGCTTGTTTATGATACTATGTAGTTCCGCAATTTCTTAAACCATTTTCAGCCTTTTGAGAATGGAGATCATTAGTTTTAAGGTCACCTCAAAAACAGCCATCTGTCGAATCTTTGGATGTGATAGAATATGGGTCAGTTATCTACAGCAGGCGAGGGCAGATTCCAGAGGAATCTGGAAGTAGCGGCTCCATGGGCTAATAGAGTCTGGAAAGGAGTTCTGTTTAACCAGTAACTTCCAGGAACAAACACAGGGGCGTGGAATGTTGTGAAGTGAAAAGAGCAGGGAATTCAGAGACAGGAGGCCTGGATCTGAGTATCGGTGCTACAAAGGCTAACTCGTGAGCTTTTGTGAGTTATTCAGCCTCTCAGATGTCTGGGTTTCTTTAAGGCCCTTAGGTTGAAATAAGAAAATAGATGTAAATATATTCTGTGAACTATTGTTAAATATATTTGAACTAATTAAAAAAACAAAAGATGAAGAGTGGGCACTAAATCAGTTAAACAAACTGAGTCTGAAACCCTGATGCGGCAGTGATAGTGGTGTCCTAATTGGCAGTCAAGTGTTATGATGGGTAATCCAGACCTGAGGGGAAGTTGGAATCTCAGATCTCCAGAACATCTGTAGGCAGTTAGTAGAACTCCAGCCATTGGGTTGGAGGTTCGGGCAGATAGCCTCATTTTAAATGTATTAAGATGGTACGTAAAACTTTGGTTATTTTAATAGGGAGAAACAAGGTCAGTGCCCAAATACTGGGCCATAATATTATGTGGGAGAACAGCAAGTCATCCAAGGTGTCACAATATTTGGCAAAAGTGCCTTTAATCCTTTTGATTATTAGGTAGATCTGAGTCTGCAGATAGGGCTTTGACCATGGGATACAAGGGCTGCCAAGTCTGGGAAGCTGATAATAGTCTCCCAAACGAATGGATTCTTGGGCTACAGAAATGGAGACAGCTTCAAGGGGGTGGAAAGTGAGGACTCAAAGATGACTCTGTGGTTTTCAGTCAGCGTGGCTAGAGCCACAGATATTTCATTTACCAAGGTTGCAAGATGGGGCCCGAAGGTTAGAAAGAAGATGAGCTAAGAATAATATTCTGCAAAGGCAGGGTCATGGTTGGGTGGTCACGAGAGGCCTAGAACTCAGAAGAATCATTAGGTGTGAGAAGGACCAGAGGTATGAGTAGGAGAAACTCTTCACAGAGTGGTTGCTTCCAAGCCTTTGGAAAGTGTTTAGCTTCCTGGGGCTGCCATCACAAGTACCATAGATTGGGTGGCTTAAGCAACAGAAACTTACTGTCTCACAGTCGTGGAGGCTAAAAGTTTGAAATCAAGGTATCAGCAGTGTTGGTTTCTCCTGAGGGGCATCAAGGTAGAATCTGTCACATCCCTCTCTCCAAGGTTCTGACAGCCTCATGTGTTTTTTTGGCCTGTAGATTACATTCATGTCTGTGTCTGAATTTCTCCCTTTTATAAGGACAAAGTCATACTGGACTACGATCTGCCAAATGACCTCGTCTTAATTTGATCATTTGCAAAGACTCTATTTTGAAATAAGGTCATATCCAAAGGTACTGGGAGTTAAGATTTCAACATCTTTTTGGAGGACACGATTCAACCCATAACAGAGAAGAAAGACGGTTCCTGCACAGCATAGACTAAGCAAAGAGGGAGGCTGAAGTCAGACGTTTGAAGTTGTGAGCACGAAGAAAGGCACAGATGACTGAAAAAGCAGATGGAACTATCTGGAGGAAGTAGGGGGAGAACCAAGCAAAGTGTAGTTGACAAAAGGAGAGTGTCACAGAGAAAAGGTCGTGATTTGAAATGACAGAGAAAAAGGCAGTAGAATGAGGAGTGAGCAAAGGTAACTGGATTTGGTAATCAGGAGGCCACTGATACCTACGATAAGGTCTGTGACATGGTGCTTCTGGGACAAACCCCTTGAGCTCTATCTTGGTCAGTCTGGGTTGCTACAACAAAGTGCCATAGATTGCGTGGCTTATAAACATCAGAAACTTACTTCTCAAGTTCTGGAGGCTGAAAGTTTGAGATCAGTGTACCACAAAGATTGGGTTCTGGTAAGAGCCCTCTTCCAGGTTATAGACTGCTGAATTCTCATATAGCCTCAGTTGGAGGAGAACAGAGAGGAGATACAAGACCTCCATAACTCTTATAAAGACATTAATCCCATTCATCAGGGCTCATAATCTCATCTAATCCTGATCACCTCCAAAAGGCCCCACCTCCTAAAACCAGCACATCGAGGGGCAATGTTTCAACATACAAATTTGGGGGCAGAGCACAAACACTCAGTATATAACAAACTCAAATCTAAGCTTAGTCATTACCATGGTATGTTGGCACATTACTTAAACCCTCTATGTCTAAGTATTCTTATCTGTAAATGGGGATGATAATAATAGTACCTAGCTCATAGAGTTGTTCTGAAAATTAAATAAGTTGTGCTTAAAATGGTACCATGTTACTTTTGTGTGTCAAAAAACACTATCAACAGAATGCAAAAGCAACCCATGGGATGGAGGAAATTTTTGCAAGTTGTGTATCTGACAAGGGATTGATATACAGTATATATAAAGAACTCCTACAACTATATGACTTGATTAAATTACTTGAATAAGTGACTCAATTAAGAAATAGGAAAAGGGTGTGAATAGACATTTCTTCAAATAAGACATATGAATGGCCAATATGAAGAGATGCTGAACATTATTAAATCAAAACTACAGTGAGGTACCACTTCATACCCATTAGGGTGGTTACTATCAAAACAAATACCAAAAACTACTAAGAGTTGGTGAGGATGTGGAGAAACTGGAATCCTTGTACATTGCTGGTGGAAATGGCCAGTTGCTGTAGAAAATGGTATGCTAATTACTCAAAAATTTAAAAATATAATTAGCATATGATCTAGCAATTCCACTTCTGGGTATTTATCCAAAAGAAGTGAAAGCAAAGACTTGAACAAATATTTGTACATCCATGTGCATAGCAGCATTATTTATAATAGCCAAAAAGTGGAAGCAACCCAAGTGCCCATCAAGAGATGAATAAAAAACAAAATAAAAATATGGTATACACACACACACACACACACACACACACACACACACACGAATATTATTCAGTCTTGAAAAGGAAGGAAATTCTGACACATGATAAAACATGGATAAAACATGGATAAACCTTGAAAACATTATGCTAAATGAAATAAGCCAGACACAAAAGGATAAATATTGTATAATGCCACTTATGTAAGGTATTCAGATTAGTCAAATTCAGAGACACAGAAAGTAGATTTGTGGTTGTCAGGGGCTGGGTTTGGGGGTGGGTGAATGGGGGAGATGGAGAATTGTTTATTGGGTACAGAGTTCCAGTTGGAGAAGATGAAAAATTCTGGAGATGGATAGTGGTGACAGTTGCACAGCAATATGAACGTACTTATCGTTACAGAATTGTATATTTTGAAATAGTTAAAATGATCAATTTTATGTTACATATATTTTACCACAATAAAAAATACTCATCACTAAAAAGAAAAACAGAGTCATGTAAATGTTACTACTATTTTATATAAAGTAGATTACAGAGGACTAAGGAATAAATGAAAGACAAGGGAGTGAAAGTACTGAGTGAAATCTACCACTCAGCAAAGTGTTTCGAGAAGGAATATAGGACAATATTGTGATAAGGCAGGGAGGAATGAGGAACTTCTGTTCTTTCAAGTACAGATAGGATAGGGTTTGTTTATAGCTGGATGAGAGGGGACAGCTAAGAAGGAGAAATTAAGGCCATGAAAGACAGATGGATAGATGGAATTAGATTTCAAGGACTGAAATGAGAACAAGAGCCCTGGAGAGGGAGGGACTTAGAAAAAGAGAGGAGAAGGAGTTTGGGTACAGAGTCTATTAGGCTTTTATAGTCTATCACCTCTTAAAGAATCTGAAAGATTGTCGTCTTTTTATTTCATGGGAGCAAATATTAAAATACACTTACAAGAGCATTTAAACCATTTGTCCTTGCCTGAAAGAGAAAGAACACGCAAACCTAATTTCACACTAAGGCCATCTTGTGCCAAGGGATTTTTTTGTTTTTCTTTTGTTTTTTTCTTTCCCCTGTTAGGTGACATACTCAGTCTTAACTGCAATAAATTTGGATCATGACTTGCCTACTTTAGGGAATAATTCAATTGATTTACTTAAGGTTCAGCAGGTAGTTTCCTTAATGTGGGCTTTGGAAATAATTGGGGTAGGTTTTACTAAACAACTGCATCTAAAGGAATAGCATGAAAGGCTCTTAAACTTCAAGATCAAATATTTTCCAAGTTATATGCAAATTAATGTTTAGACTTAGAAATATTCTTGGCCAAAAACAGAAACGTAATGAGAGTTATCATATCTAACTACCCCCAAAGTTAAACCTTTGACGGATTATTTTGAAATTAAAACTGAAGAATTAAACTAACCAAATAGTGAAAAGAAGTGAAAGCTCTAGGGCTTTAATTATTTGTGTACTCTCGTAATTTTGCTAAAATACCTTTTAATTGGAGAGTTAATTAAAATATTTTCAGCTTCTTAGTGAACTCAAGCAAAATAAGTACAGTTTTGCCTTTTTAGTCATTCAGTCTTGTGCTTACTGAACCGTGCTGTGAATGTTAAATCCTACAATTAGTTTTTAGACTACTTCATAGCTGTTGAAATATGGTAAAACAATCTTAATCTCTCTATTTTTGGATATAAGGGACCATTACGTATTCGAATGTTGATTCAGGTAAAACAAATTTTATTGGTAAATTCACAATTTAAAAAACACTTTACGTTGATGTACTAAAAAAATTAATTTCCACAAAACTTATCATTCATGCTTCTTTTATTGAGTAGGATGAAGTCATTAGGGTGGACCCTAATCCATGATGACTGGTGTCTTTAAAGGAGGAGAAGAGACACAGAGACATCCAACGAGAATACCATGTAACTACGCAGGCAGTGACTGGACTCAAAATAGGCCAAGAAACACCAAGGATTGTCAGCAACACCAGAAGCTGTGAGAACAGCATGGAACACATTTCCACTAAAGACTTCAGAGAGGGCATGGCCCCGCCAACACCTCGAACTGTATATTTTGAAATGGTTATTACTCTCACTCTATGTTCCTAGGATTAAGACCCTGGGTGATCCTCCAGCCTTTAGCTCCTAGCTAGGAACAAATAGAAATTCAGATTTTTCAGATGGGATTAGTAGTTAGATTTATATTTTCTTTATATAATAATATTGAAGTAATTTGAATAATGGATCTTAAAGATATTATTACATCCTAATCTCTGGAATTTTTCCCTTATCTTATTTGGAAAAAGTCTTTTTGCAGGTTTGATTATGTTAACATTTTTGAGATGAAGATTATACTAGATGACCTGTTTGGCTCCTAAGTGTCATGACATGTATCTCTGTAGAAGGAATACAGGTGACAGAGACAGAGGAGAAGGACGTAATATATAGAAGCAGTGGAGAAACTGGGAGCCACCAGAAACTGGGAGAGGCAAAGATTTCCCCCTACAGCCTCCAGAGGGAGTGCAGCTCAGCTGACACCTGGACACTGGCTTTGGACTTACGGCCTCCAGATCTATGAAAGAATACATTTCTCCTGTTTTAAGCCACTCAGTCATGCTAATTTGTTACAGCAGGTACAACAATCTAAAACAAACATAAACATCTACAGTGACAAATTTTCAAACACTTTAATGTTGCAGGTAATTCTTTCACAAAAACTTTGGAAAAGAATAGTCCATGAGTTAAATCCCAAGAATTCCATATTTAGGGAGATATAAAGATATAAAGAACTAGAAAAAGAATGTTGCTTACATAATGAATCAATATAAATGGCATTCAAATGCATAAAAAGTATTTCATTAGCCTGTAGAGTGTTTCTGTAAGGCTAAGAAGAAATTTCATAAATATCAAAGAAATAAACACCAATGGAGTATTTTAATCTGCCTTCCCATTAATTACTTTAAACATTATTTTCTAAATTATAAAAATAGCATAATCACATTGAATAACCTTTTCAAAATGAAAGGAACAAACTCCTTTATAAAATCAATACAACTACTATCATCACTTTGTTATCACTTACATTCACTTTCTTTTTAAAATAGTAGCAGTCATTCAATGCCTACACTTTCGTATATCGATTATTTTCACTTAATACATATGCAACTTTTGCTATTGTTACTTAGTCTTTATAACTATTTTAAAAGCTTAAATTACTGATTGAGTGGGTGCACTATAACTCAAGAATTATCTTGTCAGAAATATTCAGACTGCATTCTATATTTTAGAGAATTATAGATGTCACCTTTTAAAAATTCCCTTATTTAAAATTAAAAAAAAATTGAGTCCTATAAACTCGAGTTTCTTAATCTCAGCACAACTGACATTTTGCGCTAGATAATTCTTTATTATTGGGGACTGTCTTGTGCATTGTAGAATGTTTAGCATTATCCATGGTTTCTACCCACCCTGATGCTAGTAACTTTTCTCTTACACAGCTGTGGTAACCAAAAATGTTTCCAGACATCGCCAAATGTCACCTGGCAGAATAAAGAGCCTTTTGTTAGTAAACACTATTATAGAAGCTAAATTCAAATTCAGTCACGGGACAATCTAATATTAAAATCCAAGTTTGGTAATTTTCATTCCACCTTCAATGGTCTTACTTCACCATTTCTATGAAAACCTGCGAACTTGTAAGATGGCTGCTTCATCTCCTGGTATCACATATGCATTATTGGCAGGAAGATGGGAGATTGTCAAATAATGAAAGGCAGGAACATTCCTCTTAAAGAGGTTGTCTTTTTATTCAGAGGGGATACCCTCCCCAGTGACTCTTCTTACATATTATTGGTCAAAAGTGTGATCAATGGCCACCTCTAGACATGGAAAAAAGCAGTTCAAATTCTTACTTTTAACAGCCTCTATAATAGAGTCAGGGAAAAGGGTGGTTGTAAATGGTTTTTGAATTAGCTCATCCACAATATTTGCTAAACTCCGATGGTACTTCAGCCACTTCCCTGTGGCAGATGGAATGGGCAAGAATTTGGAAGCTGCTAAAAGTGTTTAGTCATATATATGTGAAGTTTTAGTGTGCTTTGATTTATTATCATGAAATACTTTCTAGCTGATTGATTTCGTGACTTCTTTATTGTGTTTTCTCTGAATCAGGAAAGTGTATTCACGTACAAGCAATGTCATTGAAAAGACTCAATTAATTTCTGCTAGAAAGGTCACTTCCAACCCAGCAGTGCTTTTACAAGTGGTAATAAATGTGCCTATTAATTCATATCATCCATAAGCCGGCACTTAGAAGACTCACATTGGTTTCATTTCCTATCCAGCAATATTCAGTGGTGACCCAAGGTGCTAGATGCTAGCTGCATGTGAAGACAAGTATGATAAGGACATAGAACAAGCAGCAACACAACTCACTAACTGAAAGAGCTGTTTGTTTCCTTATCTACCAAGTCACTGAGAAATTTTGTTTATTATGCCATTGTCCATTTTCCCATTCAACGAAATATGACCCTATCCAAGTGTCTAGGTTGAATTGTGTCTCCAGAAAAGACACGCTGAAGTCCTAGTCCTGGGACCTGTGACCTTAGGTTAATATACTGTAGTGTCTTTGCAGATGTAATCAAGTGAAGATGAAGTCATTAGGGTGGACCCTAATCCATGATGACCGGTGTCCTTAACGGAGGAGAAGAGACACAGAGACATCCAACGAGAATACCATGTAACTACGCAGGCAGACTGGACTCAAAATAATAGGCCAAGAAACACCAAGGATTGTCAGCAACACCAGAAGCTGCGAGAACAGCATGGAACACGTTTCTGATAAAGACTTCAGAGAGGGCACGGCCCTGCCAACACCTCGATTTCAGACTTCTGGCCTCCAGAACTTTGAGCAACACATTTCTGTTGCTCAGAGCTACCCAGTTTGTGGTATTTCATTATGCAGCCCCAGGAATCTAATACACTAGTATGGAAAAATTGTAACTACTTGCTGATTGAAAAATCAGTGGTACCTTCTATTAGGCCCTTCAAGAGACAATTTTAGACAAGTCCTTTTATTCTGAAAATACAATCCCTTTCCTTCTATTTGAGTGGCCAGTTTCCTAGTGTTAATTTCCTTGCCTTCTCTTTTATCAAATGGCAGGATCCTTCCCAAAGTGAACGTCTTTCAGGAGGAAGAGCAGATGTGGGCCTGGTGTTCAATATCAAGGTAAAGATGGAACAGGTGAATGGAGAACCTTTCCCTTTTTGTATGATTATGGAGTGGTGGGATGCTTGCGTGAGACAAAGACTTCACCCAAAAGCTCAACAGAATGTAACCTCTGCTGGGCTGTGTCATAGCTGAGTATCTGTGTTAGATGGGGTCCTCTGAGAAGAAGACACCAAGCTAGGATTAGATATGTAAGAGAAGTATCAGGGGAAATGCCCGAGAAACATAAAGAAGGATAAAGATCTGTAGAAGGCAAGGAAAGCCTTTACATCACAGCACTGGTTTGACTCCTGTGAAGGAGTCAGAAAAGGAAGGAAGTTTGGATAGGAAGGGTCTCAGGCTTCAGCAGAATTCCAAGAAATGTTCAGCCGGGTTAATAGGAAATCTTGCACCAAAATTGCCCACCAGAAGAGTCCCGCATCCCAGGAATGGGCTTGCACTAGTACCCTCACCATGCTCAGTCATTGGCTAGGAGCACGCACAGGAAGTGTAGCCTGAGACCCAATGTGGTAGTGGGCCCACGGGAACAGCACCTGGGCCATCAGTCAACCGTGCCCCCAGCAATGGGAGATCTGCATAGTATATTTGCATGGCCACGATGGTACAAAACCAGAACCAATTTTAGGTGTTGCCAGGAGATCACAAGGGGGCTAGAATTTTTGAGTAACAAGTCAACTTCAGCATAATTCACTTGCTGGTCCTATTGATAAGTTCCCTTTGGCAACGGCTAGTCAGAGGCAGTGTTCTTGTTTGCTTGCCCAGTAGTTCCAGGTTCATGATAATGGCTCCCAGCTGTGCTTCCTGGCAGCAGCTCTTGCCTGGGCAGCTCGCTTTGAGGAGGGACTCTGTGGTGTCAGGTCCTTGATGAGCCCCATGCTGGGCCCCAGAATGCCTAAGTGTGGCAGTTCCTGACTGTCATGTCTCCTGTTGTTTCCTCCCTGCCTCAGCAGTGGTTTGATCCTGGTAGTGAGTGATTCCTGGTGCCCCCCACCTCTCTTCCTCTCATGGTTATCCTGCCCTGGACAGTTGCTTCTCTGCCCATTCAAATGCTGCCCACACTTCAAAGCTTAGCTTAATTCCACTGATCACTTCTTTTCCAGAATTCAAAAACACATTGTATAACCTATTCATTCAATCAAGTATTTCCTTGTTTATCAACTTTCATGTGAGGCCTATCTTATTTCTTTAATAATGTATATAATAAGTTCTCAAATGTATGTGCCATGCTATGTATTTTTCTATAGGGCCACAAAAATTTAGGAAAACACTGACCCTTAATATTATTCAATAATATCCAATGAATCCCTGCAATGACAATGGGTTCAGTTGCCCAGTAACGATTCCTGGCTCCCTAGCTGTTGATCACATTGCCATGTCTTCAGACCCTGATGATTCATTGTGAGTTGATGTTACAGTATTCTGGATGCTAAAAATTATTCCAAGTTATTTTCTAGTCAAAATGATTTCGCAAATACTAGATTAAAAATTATAACCTGTTGTCTCTGCAGTATATTTCAGAGTCTTTATTTAATATGCTCTTTGGCATTGTGAATCTTAAAAAGTTAACAAAGAATAGCGCATTTACCAAATTTTGTTGCCTATAGAGCCTTTTATTTTCCCCCATGAAGGATTTTGAGGGACTGGAAATATGTAATTTTGGAAATACCGAATTAAGTATCTAATCTTCCCAGTAGTGATTTTCATTTTGATGGGAAATTCTAGAAGACCAAAAAGATTTTATGACCTAAAAGAATGACGTTTTTATTGAGGAATTTCAGGAATTGAGAAAGTTGGAAAGTTATGAAGAGGAGGAAAGACTATTTTGGCATGGTCTGATATATCCTGCCTGATAACACTGACCCTTCCAGTAACCTCATGGGAGCCCATAGTAAGAACTCCAGTTTTGCAGCACAGTTGCTCTGATGTGGATTCAGACTGAATTGTTCTGTTATTACCGACTTCATGTTATCACTTGTCCCTCCTCTCCCTGGCTTCAGAGCTTAGCTTCTTCCCTGTGAAATTTCTTGTTGAGCCTAGATGAGCAGTCTGAGAAACTGCATGACTCCTCCATTCTCAGAAATGACATCTCTAGTTTTCAGCAAAAGTCAGGGTCTTATCTCAAGAAATGTGACATTGCCTGTCTGGTTAGGGACACTTCAAGGTTATCAAATCAGCAAATAGCCATTGAGCAACCAAAACGTGCAAAGTCCTAACGTTTTGTGTTTGCCTAAGTCTGTTGTTTTCCGTAGCTCGGGGGCAATCTAGATGACTAGATCAGACCTAAACTTGGTAGTCCAATTATTTAGTGTTTAACTGAATGTTATGGTCTTGTTTTGAATGGAAATAGAAAGCTAAGTAAGATTTTTGTTAAGCTCTCCCCTAAAACTATTTTCTTTATAAGTTGTGCATATAACGTTGTCATGATCTGTCCCGACAGCTTTCTGCTTCAGAAGATTGTTGTGTAGCAGCTTGTTATTAAAAACTTTCTTCAAAAATCTGGGAGCCTCTTGTGGAACATACACACTTAACTATTAGGCTATAATTATTAGTTTCCTTTGTTGTTGTTGTTTTTAACAGATTACCTACAGTCAGTAAATGTTAGCAAATGTGGCTCATATATTTGATTTAAATAATCCATATTAAAGAAATTTCATGGCGTTTTTCTGGTAGGAATATGTTATTTTCCATCCCAACTTCTCTTTTGGAGACAACATTATTATTACTTCCATTTTCCCAAGGCTTCCTAATGCTATATAGACACTATTTCACCAATATTGCTTTGTTGTAAACTTTTCCAGATACAAGGCAGATGCAATTATCAATATTGAATGATGAAGAGAACGATGATAATCAAGCTTTCCTTCTATAGATTCATAATAGACAAACATATTAATTAGCCTTGGCAAAGGAAATGTCTTCTCTGCTTTTCTTTACATTGGGGTAATATGTCGATTCCTGAGCTGAGACTGGGCTTACCACTCTGTGGTATCTTATCTTTAAATTGATTTTGGGTATCTTGGCCTGGGTGTGTCTTGGGACAGGAAGGACCTGTGAAGTGGAGGTTGATGTGTGGGCAGCTAGAGTGAGGCCCACAGAAAGTGGGAAGGGCACGATGGTATCTATCCCCCACTCGTCCCTGGGGACCATGTCTGAGGCCTGTGAAGAAAAAGAAGCTGAAGAAACTGTTTTAACCTAAGGCTTGCTAAGGAGCCAGGAGGCAGGCACATTGCCTGAGAGCCCTGGATGAAAAAGGAACCATATATATATATATATATGATATAGATAGATAGATATAGATCTATCTATGTATCTATCTATGTATCTATCTATGTATCTATCTATGTATCTATCTATGTATCTATCTATGTATCTATGTATGTATGTATGTATCTATCTATCTATCTATCTATCTATCTATCTATCTATCTATCTATCTATCTATCTATATTGACTATAGGTCCCCGTGCCATGGACAGGCCAGTTTAGTCTCTAGTCTTGGGGTAACTACTAACTAGAGTCCTCTTTTTCAAAGCTGTTCAAGTTAAGTGCATTATATATTCCTCATCAACATAGAGTAAAGCAGAACTGAGTCACAGGTGAACAAGGAAAGCACCACGCACTTCTGAGGTCAGAAGGTGAAGGTGAAGCAGAGACATTTTGGCACCTCGCAGAGGGCCTAGGCAGTGGTGATCAGTGCCTTCCAAAGCTTCCTGAGGGGCAGGCATCACTAAGAGGCTGCAATGGAAGAACTACAGTTGTTTTGCTGGGGACACATAGAGAGGTGCCCTGAGGACTGCCTGAAATACTGGGGAGAGACTTCTGTTAGGAGGGAATTTTTGTTATGTGACCTTACTTGATCTCCAGGCTGGTGAGGCAGGAAGAACTTAATACATGCACTGGTAGTTATCATATGTGGGAGATGAGAGCACATGTTAATTCTAAGAATTTATTTATTTAATGGATTCAGCAACTTTTTGGAATGGGTGAGATTCAATCACAGTGAATCTTAAGTAGTTTTTCTGAGTTAAATAGATCTAAGTTCTGCCAAACTCTTTATCAAATAGTAGAGTTTAGCAATTTATCATTCTGAATCTTGGTTTTTTGAAATTCCATTGCTCTTGTCTTAGACAGTCACTCAAAACTTCTCATAGTGATGACAAGATGAGGATGATGACTAAGTTTGCTTCCAGGTGTGGAACCAGTTTGAAAATAAATATAGTGCAGTTTTGACTATTAGCTCATGCTCTCACTTTAATATGATCATGTCTGTCAGATTTATTTTTATTACATTATATAACCCAAACCTTTCCCAACACAGGAATAAAAATAGAGAGAAGTCCTATAAAAGTTATGCATTATTTGTTCTAGGCAAGGTTTCATATTTTGTTGGTTCTTAGAGAACTGCCTTAAATTGACTTGTGCTTCATCATAATAAGGGTTAAAGACAAATTATTATTCTCATTTGTGGGTCTGGTGATTTAACCTTTGGATTAAAAAGAAACTTTGCATTTAGTGTTCTGAATACTGTTTCTAGTTTATAGAAAAACTGAACTGACCTTAAAGAACTGATGTACCTCCCTAGGGTGAATAACTAATTGCTTCCCTTCCACCTCCCCTATACTGTTTTATTGGCATATATAGGCTGTTTTCTTATAATACATTAACAAAAAGTAGTTTTTTTCCTGCTTTTCTCCTTTTTTTCGTGTGTGCATAAGATTCACTCTTTTAAAGAAAGGCACTAAGTTCTTTTGAATATTTTATTCCCCACAACACAGTAACTAACAAATACAGATGTCTATGAATGTCCTTTGTATTAATGTTCTTTAGTTTTATGTTGTATTTTTGTTTCTTGGGGTATTGACTCAGTATTCTGAATTATTCTATTTTTGAATAATCTGCTGATTTTATCTTCCTAATGTTATAGTATGTTTAATTTATTTGCATTTGGGTAATATATATTTATAATTTAAATTTTATAAAGTCCTAAATGGAAGGAAAATTATTATTGACGTTTTCCATTGCACTCTGAATTATTTTTTTACTAAGAAAAGCTAATCAGTGAAAAATAGTTGCTTAATGTTGACTGAATTATCTTGGTGTACAAATTATCTGACTGTTGTGTCTTTTTAAAATAACGATTATCTAATTATAAAAGAAATACCTCAGGCTCTTGGCTTTTCATACTTTCCTACAGTAACCTGTTCAGCAATACTATTTAACACATCCCCTTTGACTTTCTCCAGAAGCTTCCTCCATGCAATACCTTCTTTTTCCTGAAATTGTCAACTCTCTCTTGATTGGCTCCTTCCCTTCTGCCTACATACACCATCAACACTTCCTTATACATGAAAACAAACAAACAAAACACCATCACTTTGTTCACAGTCCTGCAACTTCCTTTTCTACTAAATATCTTGAAAAAGCGACCCTTGCCTACTTTGCATCAGTAACCTCTCTTTTTCCATATGAGTGTAACTTGCTCAGGTCTCAACTGCCACTGATGTCTCCAAGATCTCCAGCAATAGTTGATTCTCTGATGCCTCTGGGCACTTGATGATTTAATCACACTCTCTCCTGTAACTGTTTTCTTTTGACCATTATGATGTGGTCCTGTTCATGATCGCTGCACCACTTTGAACTATCACCACTGCCTCCAATGTAAAATAATGCGTTCGCCCAGACTCGAGCTCATCATTTAGGAAAAATAATAACTTACTTATGTAAACATTTAAGATCAGGGTATATTACAAATGGAATAGAATTTTCTGCTGTTGAACACTTTCACCATCCAAGTTCCCAAAAGTTAAGTTGAAGATATGGAGGCTTCTAGCTTTGCAGCTGGTACCTTGTGCCCCAAATCCCTAATGTGTCACAGACTAGAACTTCCAGTGATTCAGTGGCAGAATTAGCACAAAACTATAGGGAGGTAGTATAATTTTAATCATCCCCTGAGCATTCTTATCTGTTATTAAAAAGAAACATTAAGATTTAAATGAAGCCTCTGTGTGAAGCTGAGTAATAAGGCAGTGATCGTCTTAGAAACATTTTCAAATTGATTTAAAGGCTAAGAACTACTTGTTTTTAATACTTCTGATCCTCTACACATTGTCTGGTGTCAGCAACCCCTGCACTCACATACTCTGATGTGCTTCAGGACTTATTTCAGCACAGACTATTCTCTCTCTCTCTCTCTCTCTCTCTCTCTCTCTCTCTCTCTTTTCTCTTCCTAGATGGTTATTGACAGTCTTTTACATCATATTTATTCAATCAGCATTTATTGAATGCTACTATAATTATGGTCCTGTACTAGTTGCTGAGTATATAAAGATTAATAAGAGACAACCTTTATTCTAGCATGTAGTCCATTATAGGAGACAGACGCACACTCAAATATTCATAGAACACTTCAAGTTTCACTTTTGTCTGCACAGTAAAGGTACCTTTGGAAATCAACTATTCCATCACTGTGTTTACTTCATGGAACTCAGAGGCGAGCCCGATAATTCAATCAGGGCCCTTTCATAAAATTTGATATGTACATACTAGGAGAGACAAACTCTCTCTTTCTTTTGGATTACAAATTTGAGACAGCACCCATATAGAGAGGACAAACCTGAGGATGAAACAACAAACAGAGGAAACGATGGATAAAGGATGGAAAGAGACCAGGTCTGCAGTACATCGTTTGTTCACTTATATCCAGCCGTTCCTAGCCTCACTTTCTTGAATCCCCACGAGTTCATACTAACACAATAATATAAGAAGTGCATTGAGGGATCACGTGTGGCCATTATGAAATCACAGATGCAGAGACCCAACCTAGGATAAAGCTGGGCTGGACAGAGTCAGCAAAGTTTTCCTGGAAGGAGAAAGTAACATTGTTTGGCTAGAATCTGAGCCTCTCAGAATGTGATGTCCAGAAGCACCAATGCCCCCAAAATATTAATGTAAGTTCCTGTGGCTACACATTCAGAAACCACACCAATTTATTTTAATCATCAACTGAAATTAAAAACACGATCAGTGAGTATTTGAAAAGTTTACTTTTCCCTGTAGCTCCCTGCACTTCACCTACTGAAAACCCAGGACTCTCAAAATGACTGATTTTCCAGCTTGTCATCTGTCATAAGGATAATATTCATTCATAGTGATCCACTTACAGTGTGATTGTGTGGATTCAATGAGATGCTATATCTAAAATACATAACTTTACGTCTCCAAATTGTACCTGCTCTTATTATTATCTACGGCACACTCTGTTCACTGACTGAGTTAGAAAATGTGGTAGATTGAATCATTGGGCTCTACTCTTCACCCCTTTTTGTATTCTTTCTTTTTGTCTATAGTTTGGCACTTTTTCTCTCTAAAGGTGGATATACTCTCCTACTACCTCAAATGACTTTGGACTTGGCCACATGACTAATTTTGGTCATGGGTTGTGAGTCGACTTAACACAAGCAGAGGCTTGACTATTACTTGCATGCCCTCAGAAGAATACATACCAGCTTGTTCCAGGCGGATATGAGACATGTGGAGCAGAACTGCTCCTACAGACCCGCAGGCTCTTGAGTGAAATAAACGCTCCCTGTTATTCTAAGCCTTTAAGATCGTGTGGTTATTACATGGCAGTGACAGAGTGATACAACAATTAATAACTACATTCCAGTAGGTTTTAATTCAAACTGATTTCAATGTAAAAGAAAAAAACATTCAATACAAGTGCATATATTCTACCAAGGGGTGGGGGGGAGGAAACTATTCATTAAAAATACTAGAAGAGAAAGGTTTCATGTCCACAGATGTAGCAAAAATGAGCAAGGATACTGATTCTTAACCCACTGGGTTCTTGGACTCTTGAGAATATGAGTAGAGCCCTGAATCCTCATGAATCCATTACAAACACAATATTTTATATACAAATACACAACACTTTGTATACAGTTACATGGAGCTTACAGATGTCTTAATGCCCTCTGAGTCTGTAGAGTTTGTAATGCTCAGTTTCGGAATCCCTCGTATAGTGAGTCATTTTATATGGTAGTTTTTCCTTTCATGTATGGATCTACACATTAACGTTACAAGAGTTCAACAGAAAAAGAATGATCCAGGGTTGACTGTTGTTGAGAAAGCTTTTATGAACTATGGAGTCACATGCTTCATCTGAAAGAAGTATGAATCTTAAGTAGACAAGATGGGAAACACCGGTTCTTGTGGATGTGAATTTGAGCAAATGTGTAGACATGAAAATACATGTCAAGTATTATGATGGTCAATTTTATGTGTCAACTTGACTGGGCCAAGGGGTGCCCAGATAATTTGGTTAAACATTATTCTGGGCATGTCTGTGAGGGTTTTGGATGAGATTAATAAATGAACTGGTAGCCTGTGTAAGGTAAATTGTCCTTACCATTGTGGAGGACAATTCATTCAAGGTTTGGATAGAATAAAAAGGCTGAATAAGGGAGAAATTTCTCTCTGCATGATTGTTCTCTAGCTGAGACATTAGCCTTCTACCTTTGGATTTGGACTTGGACTTGGACTGGAACTCACACCGTTGGCTCTCCTAATTCTCAGTCATTTGGACTTGTACCAGAACTGTGTCATTAGTTCTCCTGGGTCTCCATCTTGTTGACTGCAGATCTTGTTACTTTCCAGGAGACAAAACTGCTTTGTAACCCCATTTCTTATAATATTGCAATAAATCTCTCTCTCTCTCCATATATATATATATATATATCATATATATATATATCATATTATATTCTAATGTTATTTTCTTATGTTATAAAAGTTATATTCATATATATATATATATATATATATATATATATATATATATATATATATATCCTATTGGTTTTATATTTCTAGGGAGATTCTAGACTAATACATGTGTTGAATGGGGTTATTTTAATCATAATATGAATCCGTTGTATAAGGTGAGGTAAAAGACATCCAGTTTAGCAAGTAGAAAACAAGTTAAACTAATAAATTTAGGAAAAACAGCCCAGAGGTTAGCCAGACTTTGTGGGAAGGGAGAGACAAAACAATAGAATAGACATACAGAACTCTGGTCTGGTTTGCATTCTTTTAACTATATGAGTGAGTGTGGCCTAAATACTATGGGCTTTTGACCAGGTATAGTTGAGGATTTGTCAGAAATGCTTTGCATCTTCTTTTGGCTCTGCCAAGAGGATCTCTGCCTTATGGCAATGCATTCACTGGAAATAAAGTCAATAAGACATAGGGCAAAGAAGAGGGAATTTCCAGGTACTGTTGACCTGTAATTACTTTCATTGTCAATATTGTGTTTCCAAACATTGGGGGGGATAAATGCAGAAAAAATCAATGCAGTATGGATAATTTGGAGCTATGGTTTTGCTTCTTATTCTATAAAAAGCCTTATTATGAAAATTTAGCAATTTTTCTCAAAATATAAAAATGAAAGAATTCACAATTTGTTTTTCTTGAGAAATTATGGTTTCATTTATCATTGGAACATAAAGTTTGAGTATGCTTTCATTATATAACAACTCATGAGGCAGTTGTGGCTGGACTCACACATTCCCTTAAACTGTATTATCACCTCACCTCTGGTAATTTCTGAGAATAGTAATGTAACTACTATTTAAATGCTGTGTTTCTAGTTGTTCCTCTGTTAGTAGAGCGGGTTATTTATATGGCAGTCAATATGCATTTACCGTATTAGCTATTGATACATCATGTTTTGTTTTGGTTTCCAGTACAGTTTAAGAATATGTAGAGAACCAGGGGAGAGAGGCAGGGCTGCTGATAAGACAGTACTACTAAAGCCCTGATTGGGTCTGCATTCCTGCCTGTGTCAGTCTTACACCGTAAACCCTTGGGTTCCAGACTTCCTGCCTCCATGTTTGAGAGCTGTGAATCAGCCGAAGTTCTATTTGAGATGCAGAATGAAAGGATGGGCTGGTGGATGGACAGTATAGAGGATCATAAGTAAGGCATATGGATTTGGTTTACTAGGAAATCGAAGGAACACAAGGTTTTATTTGCAGAGTACGAGGATAATGTTTGCAAAGTCCTACTGTAGGCAGGAGGAGGTTATAGAATGAATGACACGAGAGGCTGAGAGGCAAGGGAGTCAAGATTTCCAAATCGAGGCACCCGTGTGCAATAGGTTGCAAAGTGAGAGAACAGCAAAGATATTAAGGGAGTATCGTGTTTCCCTGAAAATAAGACCTAAGCGGAAAAATAAGCCCTACAATGATTTTTCGGGATGACATCCCCTGAACATAAGCCCTAATGCATCTTTTGGAGTAAAACTTAATATGAGACCCGGTCTTATTTTCAGGGAAACACGGTAGTTATGAGATTATAGGGAGATGAGTCCTAGTGATAACAACCACTTGGTCTTGAAAACCAAGTCACTTCACGGACTATAGAAAAATGTTGTGTAAAGATGAGTACACATAGAAGGGTGCCTAGCAGCAGGAAGTATAGTGAATACATTTCGTTTGAATAGAGTTGGTGGTGGTAGAAGACTTAGGAGCAGATTGCTGTAATGTATTAACTTACTTGAAGATCAGCAAAGAGGGAGAAAAAATAAATTTTGAACTATAGAGATCAAAGCATTTTTTTTTTTCTTTTGCAGTGATATTGAATGACAGTATTTGGGGCACTTAACTGTAAAAGATTTATTCAGGCATACACATAATAAGGCAGGTTTCTTACACTAAAGAGAAACACAATTCATAGAAAGAGAAAATAGCAAAAGACATTGTTTTCTTCTCTTTTTGATTATTTAAAAATTGAAAAAATGAAGGCTCAATTATGCTATAAATATCAGGTGCTCAATAAGTCAAGGAAAGCACTTTTTATAACAATTTTTAAAATAAAGCATTATTTCCACAATGTTTAAAAGGTTTTGACGATCTATTGTCAATATTGATAATATAACGTGTCCAAAGGGTGTAATATTTTATTGCTCCAAATGTAAAGCCTCCGCCTATGTCACTCTTAATGATATAGTATGATGGTGTTTTAAATGAATAAATCATTAAAAAAATCTATTTGCAAATTGAAAAAAACAAATGATGTGTAACTAATGTATGTGTTAATTTGTGGGCAGGATACGAAGTTGCAGAAAATTTGAAAATCTTTATTTAGCTTTTCTTCTTAAGGATTATGACATCTAGAAAAGCATGAAGACACATTTTATGATATGAAACACCTTTTGGCTGAAGGAAATGTTCATGTAGGAGGCAACTCCCCCTGCTGTGATGTCTGGGAACAGGAAAATAGAAGCTTGTGGTTGAGAGATGTTAAAATGTGGAGGTTTTCATAGAATTAATAGTGCTGAGATTATTTTCTTTTTATATCTAGGATCAGATGAGAAAACAATTTCATTGTCAATATTGTGTTACTAGAAAGAACACAGAAGGAATCTTCAATGTATGTATATGAATATACAGCTCTTTCTGCTATTTTCAAGAGTTCTTTGAATAGAATGCTGCTTTTTATTTTATTCTATCACATAATGCACTTTATTTCTGCTTCAGCTTTAGTCACATTTAACTGTATTAAAACTTTCCCACCTGGCTGGCAGAGCTTCAGGATTAAACCACATTTTCAAAAGAACATCTGCTTTTGGATACTGAAGAGATTGAGTTGTTTCAAAATTTCACGATTATTTTAGCAAGAAAGTGTATATATTTAAATGGTTTTGAAGAGGTATTGCTTATGGACCATATAAATAGTCAGCAAAGCACCTGTAATATTCTAAGAGTAAAATGACAGTCCAGAAGGGGTCCAGGATCTCTGATATTCAACTTAGAGGAATGCTCAGTTTCTAAACAACAGGCAATGCAGGCATCTGTGTTCTTCAAAAGCTTTAAACGTGGTTACCCTGGATAACACCACACTTGGACAACATACAGAAAAAAAATGTCTTTTAAATTTTCTTTCTAGTTATATGGGACAGATGAATCTGGTTTCTTGTTGATTGAGTCAGTAGAGGGAGCCAGAGTTACCCAGCCAGCGGTCCTGACCTAGCGTGTTTCAGTAAGGGGAGAAAAAGGGCTGAAGCCAGCTCCAAGCCTCCTTTGTGTTCTAAACAGTTGGAATAGGTGCAGTCAGGGGAGAAGATGTTTTCTGAATCAGATATGGCAAGACTTTTACTAAGTGTTGTGGTGTTTCATAAAGAAAAGACTTACCATTTACAATTAGGATCTTTATGATTTCCCATGGTAAAGAGCAAAATTTGCAATTTATGCAAATTAGGCATTGCATAATCTACTTACATGGAATTCTCCTTGGAAATATATTGTGAGTTTGTGGAAACTGTAATTGTCACATTAGGCACTAATGTGTGAGTTAGTGCACAGGAGTAGTATATCTCTAGACTTTGTCATAGTTCTCATTAAGTTTCTTATGTAAGGAATCATTTCTTACATAAGGAATTTCTCTCTTCCGATGCCTGCATTAGCTTCTTGACAGGTCTCTGTTTCTTACTCCCTTACACTCAGTTTTCATCATAGGAGCCAGAGTGATCCTTCACAAATATGCCTCTCTGTTCAGAGACCTTCCACAGACTTCTCAACTCAGAGACAAAGCCCAGGTCCCTACAGTAGCCTCCAAGGTCATCCACCCTTCGGTGCTTTGTAATTCTTTGACTTTGTCATCTGCTGCTCTTCCTATGCTCCCTCTGCTACAGACAGTTGGCTTCACTTAGCTCCTTAAAATCTCAAATTCATTCCTACCTTAGAGGCTTTGCAGTGGCTGTTCCTGCCACTGAATGCTTTTCCCACATGCAAACTCCAATCCCCTAAGTCTTTGCTCAAATATCATCTTCATAATAGACCTAGGATACTCTTGGTTCCCCTCACCTGCCCTATTTTTTCTTATAATATTTAATAATCTTCTAATGTACTATATAATTTACTATTTACTATGTTTGTTGATTATTGTTTGTCTCTGGCCACTAGAATTTAAACTCTGAGAGTAAGGAATTTTTAAAATCCTTTCCCCCCATTTGACTGTGGGTTCAATGCAGTTGTAAGAAATAATACAAAGAGATCCTGTATAACGGGCATCCAGTTTCCTCCAGGGGTAGCATCTTACAAAACAATTGTATAATATTACAACCAGAACAGCGATGTAATGCATCCACCTTATTCAGATTTCACTAATTTTACATAAATTCATTTGTGTGTGTTTTTAGTTCTGTGCAATTGGATCATGTGTGTGGATCTGTGTGACCATAATCACAGTCAAGATACAGAAAAATTTCCTCACAAAGATCATGGCTAGGAACTTTCACTTGTTTAATTCATTGATGTATTCCAGTGATCTGGCACATAGTGAGTGCTCAATAAATATTTGTTTAATAAATAAACCAAGTTTTTTTTATGCAATACAACTTATATAAAAATATTATCAGCATTTCGCTCCCAAATAATTTGAAACCATATTCAAGTTGATTTCTTCTTTAGGTTGTTCATTGAAGTGTATTTATAAAAACAGACACACAGACCAAAGGAATAGAATTGAAAACCCAGAAATAAACCCACATAAATATGGACAGATACTTTTTGACAAAGGAGCCAAAAACATACAATGGAGAAAAGACAGCCTCTTCAATAAATGGTACTGGGAGAATTGGAAAGTCACATGCAAAAGAATGAAACTAGACTACTATCTGTCACCATGCACCTAAATTAACTCAAAAAGGACCAAAGACCTAACATAAGATCTGAAACAATATACAGCATAGAAGAAAACGTAGGTACTAAACTTCTGGACCTTGGGTTCAAAGAACTTTTTATGAATTTTACCTCAAAGGCAAGGGATGTAAAAGCTAAAATAAATAAATGGGACTGTATCAAAGTAAAAAGTTTCTGCACAGCCAAAGAAACCACTGACAAAATAAAGAGGCAACCAACCGAATGGGAGAAGATTTTTGCAAACAATGCCTCCGATAAGGGGCTAATATTCAAAATATATAAGGAACTCATACAACTCAACCCCCCAAAAGCGAACAATCATTTTAAAAAATGGGCAGAGGACTTGAAGAGACACTTCTCCAAAGAAGACATACAGATAGTGAACAGACATATGAAAACATGCTCAACATCAATAATCATCAGAGAAATACAAGTAAAAACCACGATGAGATTTCACCTCACACCAGTTAGAATGGCGATCATCAGCAAAACTAATAACAAGTGTTGGAGAGGCTGTGGAGAAAAAGGACCCCTCATACACTGTTGGTGGGAATGCAGATTGGTGCAGCCGCTATGGAAAACAGTGTGGAGTTTCCTTAAAAAATTAAGAATAGAATTACCGTATGACCCAGCAATCCCTCTCCTGCATAGATACCCAAAAAATCTGAAAACGTTTATCCGTAAAGATATACATGCTCCGATATTCATTGCAGCTTTATTTACGGTGGCCAAGACATGGAAATAATCAATGTGTCCTTCGATAAATGATAAAGAAGACGTGGTATATATACACAACGGAATACTATTCTGCCATAAGAAAAGATGAAACCGTACCATTTGTGACAACATAGATGTATCTTGAGATTATTATACTAAGTGAAATAAGTCAGACAGAAAAAGTCAAGAAGCACATGATTTCACTGATATGTGGGATATAAGACTGAAAGCAGCAAAGGAACAGCATTAAGCACATAAAGAAACAAAAACTCATAAACACAGACAACAGTTTAGTGGTTACCAGAGGGTAAGAGGGGAGGGAGGTGGCAGAAGAGGGTAAACAGGGTCAAATGTATGGTGATGGAAGGAGACTGACTCTGGGTGATGAACATACAATTTGATATATGTTAATAGACGATGTATTACAGAATTGTACACTTGAAACCTATGTAATTTTACTAACCATTGTTACCCCAATACATTTTAATAATAAAAAAAGAAAATGTATTTATAAATATGGTTCTTTTAGAACAGATACACATTGTTCTCTTTGTTTCTAAAGTGCTGGTTATTATGATGTAGTTGCAGGAAATGTGATTTAATATAAATTTTTAAAGCATCGTTGCTCAAGGACTTAAAAAATTATTTAATATCCTCGATTTTCTAATTCTCCCTTTTAATGTAGTATTTTTGGAAATAAAACAAATATTTTACTGATAAGCTAACCATATTTCAAATATATATAAACCAGAAAAGTGGTATGAGAGTGAGTGCAGGTAGAACTGGCAAGCTGTCTTGTCATCTTACTATCCTTTCTTGAAGAGACACATTAATATAGCAAAATTGGTTCAGACCAAGGCATTTTCCACAGGGACAATAGTCTGATCGTTACTATCCACCTAACTTGTAGTTGTTATGTGGATTCACTATAGCAACAGTAATGGTTGCTCAATTTCATTTGATTGCTAGTTTATGAAATGGCTGACTTGGTTGCTTAGTCTGGAAACAAGGAATTTTCCTTTCTGTAAAGTTTCTGGGCATGTTCAGGCATTAAACTGAACTCTTTAACCGTCTTAACCACAGCATGATAAGAGGAGGTGGCTGGCGTAGATAACCCTGAAGAGGCTTTCTAAGTTCAATGAATTCTATCAAGATGATTCTTCAACCAGTGGAATAAATGAACCTTAACCACCTATCAGAATTTTTACAAAACAGTAAGCACTGTTTTGGAGGATATTATTTAGTTGATTATAAAGAGAAAGAAAAAGATAACTGAGCGCCTGAGTAATCTTAGAATGCAGCTCTCTATACTCAGCCATCTCTTACGTATTTTTTTGTTTTGAGCTAGAGAAATAGAAGATTTTCATTAAGTCTAAACTAATTTTAATAACTTCAATTTTTTCATCTAGATCATTTGTCTCATTAGCACAAGTAGAATGTTAGAGAAAAATGTAGCTAAATCGTGTGGGATTAAACATTATCTAAAGTCTATGGTTTAAAACTATTAAATGAGGACATTGAAGAAAATATTAGGTATCTAGCTGGGGAAGTGTTACATCAGATGAAAAGTATTAAAGGAAATTAAAAACAAAAGGATCATAGTGTAAAATTTACATTTAAAGAGAGAATATATATATATATATATATATATATATATATATATATATATTTAAAAGACAAATTACCAACAGGGAAATATTTAAAACAAATAGATAAAAAGTTAATATTCTTAATATATGAAGCATTCATCTGTGTCTTCAGCACTATTTTGAGTCCTTTACATAGTTTATCATATAACAGTTTGTAAATATATGTCAAAAGTCTTAAAAATATCAATCAGTTTTGGCTAAGTAATTGTTTTTCTGGGGCTCTACTCTAAGTAAATAATTACAAATGAAGAAAAAGATTTATTTTGAAAAGGTATTCCTTACACCGAAAGAAGAACAGTCAGACATAACAGAATATTTATAAAATGAGCTTTTATACAGATATTAAAGTCATATTTAAGAATTTTGAATGATGTGAAAAAATTTATATGATGTGTAAAATAAATATAGTTTGATCATAACTATGAAAAAAAGCATAGGAAGATTTTGGAAAGAAAAATATAAATTATTAAAGTAGCTGCCTTTAAGTGATTTTTCTGGGGAAATATTTAGAAAATTATATAATTAGATAATTTCATAAATTATAATTATACAATTTTCCTAAATTACACAATACCTGCATTGCTTTTCTAATAAAAATCCATGAAAAATACTTTGTCAGCTCAGTAACTTAGGTTAACACCTTTAGTTCAAGGTTTGCAGGATAGCAGTTCAGAACTCTATTTTACATTTTTCCTAAATTGTTTTTAAAAAGCAGCAGAAACAAAACAAACCCACGACACTGATACTTTTATTACCCTCATTTTATACATAAATACATGATGGAACCAAGGCACAGAGAGGTTAAGTGACTCTTCTAAGATCACACGACAAGTAAATGGTAGAGCTGGGATTCCCACCAAAGTCTGTACTGTTTACCATCATCCTATACACTGCCCAGTACTGATTTGAAAGATACTAAGTCCAAAAAGTAAACAAACTTGGCAATGAGAGGACTTATTTTTATATACCATCACATATAATACTTATTAGCTGCTCGATCCTGGTTAATTTACTTATGCAAAATAACAATTTATCAACCTAAACAATAGGTGGAATGGTGCTCATTTCAGAGGAATTTGGTGAATATTATATGTGAAAGTCTCTAGCCGTTATGGAAGTCTGATAAATATTAGTTGAATCTGAATGTAAAATAAATACAATTATTGCTCTATATTCTACATGGCCATTTTACTAAAGAAAATATAGAAGTATTTTGTAAGCTAAATATTTGACATTTATATTTATACTAGTGATTAATACATATGGTATCATTTAATTTCCTTTAAATGATATTAATAGATGAGGGAAACAGTATACTTTTACTCTCTCCCTCTGTTTTCCTTTTTTTTTTACTTCCAGTTATTGCTATTTTTAAATAATTTCTTTATTCAACCATTACCCCCACTTTTTCTGGTTTAAGTTTCTACTTATAAAAGGTATTAATACTCATTGCCACTCAGTTTACCATGGTCTTTCCACACATCTTTCGGTTGGCTGAAGTTTGTCCTCTAGCAGTTATTTTTTTTACTTAATTTATTTTACTTTCCAGCTTTATTGAGATATAATAGTCATATAATTTTGTGTAAATTTAAGATGTACAGAATGATGATTTGATACATATTTATATTGCGATCTAACAGTTTTATGAAGAAAACCTGATGGGAAATAATATTTTTTGAGTTCTAACATATTCAGAAATTTTTTCATTGACCTTTATACTTGCACAATGGTTTGGCTAAGAATACAATATTTGGGTCACTCTTTCTTTGTGACCTTTGAAGGTACTGTTTCAGTGTTAGAGTTGGATGTTTCTTTGTATATATCTGAAGCCAGGCTGCTTGTTTTCTCGTCATAGATGATAGGGTCATTATGCCTACAGGTTAAAAGGATTGTTCATTTTAGAATCACCAAATTTTCTAGGATATACCTCAAAGTTCACCATTCTGCACCTTTTCAGTCAGTAGATGCAACTCTTTTCTTTCTGGAAAGTTTTCTTGATGCTTACCCTTAAGTATATATTGTTCTCATTATTTTAGTTTCCTTTATTGTTGAACACCAATGTATGTATTGTCTATCTTTTGCTCATCTATATTCATTATTTTTCTTCTAAACATATTTTTAATTATTTTGCTCATTTACATTTCATGTTCTTTGCTTTTCTTGGTTCTGTTCTATATATGACTTAGTGTATTTTCACCTGCTTTTTATATGTTTCTTGGCCTTTGTTTCTGTAACAGTTTTATCTTTTTTTTTCTTGAGTCCTGCCAGCTCATGTTTCATTTCCTTTTGCTGTCTCACTATCCTAAGGTCTTATATATTGGTTAATGCTCCTTTTAATTTTTTAAAAACTTTGCACCAACAAGTCTGATTGCATTTTTAGTATTTCCTGGCAACTATTTTTTAGTTTCCTTACCCTTTATTTTTGCTATTCCTGTCCTCTTCTTTTTCTTACATTATTCTGAGTAATGTCTGTGTTTGTGCCTTTTTGATTTTTATTCATCTTTAAATTAGGTCCATTCTTCATAGACCAGTTATTGCTAAAAGTTCATGTAAGAGAGGGGCCAGGCCATTATTCCATAGTAGCAGACGTTTTCTGTATGCCTCAAGATTGTTGCGTGTGAATTCTTTTAGCATTTTTCCCCAAAGACCACGTGGGCTTAGCACCCAGGGGCTGATAATCAGGCAGAGGGGCACATTTACCTCTGCCTCACCCACGGTGGATTTCCTGTACATCTGGGTGCCCTGTGGTCCGGCCCTGTTTCTTCTGTTCCTCACGGTGATGTGGGGGGTAGACAGGCTTCCACCACCAAATCTCTTACCCTTTTCCTGATGTCACGATCAAGGGATTATTTGTTTTAAAATCACTTTTTTTTGAAGGGTAAGTTCTGACATTTTGTGAGAGTGTGGAGCTGCAGGAATATCTTACTTTCACATCTTCCTACACACCTGTTTGACCTTCACTATTTTGGGTAGGCCTTCTGCTTATGTACTGATTTGGGGTTTTGTTGGTTTTCTAGATTCATCAAGTATGGAATTTGCATTTTGTTTCTTGTTCTCCTTGTGGGTTTTGGGTGATTTCTGAGAAGGAAATGGGAAACATCCAAATTTATTGAAACTAGAAATCTGGCCGTAAACATAAATGTTTGCCCTTTGACTGCATTCAGAAAATAATTTTGGTAAGTCATAACATATCCTGAAGAGTTTTTGGACTTTTGACTTGTTCTTGAACTGTTCCAAAAAGAACCAGCTACACTTACCATCTGTCTGCTTTTCATTTTTACTAGTTCCTTCTGCTTGCTCTTTGGATAATAATTTCCTGGTTTTCTATTCATTTATATTCTGTCTTCTCTCATTCTCTTTTCATTCTATGGTGAGTTTAGGTATCGTGCTGATTTCATGATACTAAGTTCACAGGGAACAATTTGAAATGAGGGTAAGATGCGTTAGGGATAACTATTGAAAATAAGGCACAAAGGAAGCCGGTAGCCTTGACTTCTGTCACTGCCAAAAAGGAATGGGAGAAAAGATACACGTGACAAACAACTCTGAATTGTTTTCAATGGGAGCCATGAAGATTTGTGCTCACGTAGACCGGGCATGAATGTTCACAAACCATCTCCAATTGTGCAAGCACAAAAACAGAAAAATCTCAACATGAAAAGTTTTTTTACAAAAGTGTCAAACTAGTCATTGAAGGCCGTTGGACTTAGAAGTATTTTCCATAAACTGGCTATTTCGATACTTTTGGATGGGTACTATGTAATATAAGCTAATCCAAATAATTTATCTATATCAAAACCTAGAAATCAAAGGAAAGTATCTGAGTATACGTATTTTAATGTAAAATAAAAATTACACTTTTTTTTTAAAATCATGAAATAATGATCTGAACTCCTTTATTCATTGTAAGGTTAATTTGTGAGCTACTCTTGGAAGGAAGTTCCTTTAGGGAAAGGAACCCTTTGTAGCTGGGGCAGTCCTGGAGGAGCTGACGGCTGGAGTCAGTTGCTGACCTCATACACAGGCAGCGAGCACGTGGAGGGGCGTCTGGGCAGCACATCTCTGCGTCTACCACAACAAAAAATCTGAACTGACCCCTGCCTTCCAGCAGAGACCCTGGAAAAGTGGCATGCTCTTAACTGGCCTTTTCAACTGTGTGATTTCTTTATCTTCCCTTTATAGCTTGATCCTAATCACCTTCTGGCCATCTTTTCTCATGCTCCACTCATTCAGAGCTCACTGCCACCAGCATGGAACAACAGACTGTTTGCCTTTTCTAATAATTTGTGTAAATTCCGACTTTGGCACGAAACCACATTCTCCTTCTACTAGTTTAGTTGTTCTTGCTGTAATGAACAGCTCTTGATACTTCCAGCACCATAGCTCTTATCTCATGTTGTTATTGCTTATTTAATGTTCTCTTTTCTTGGGATTCGGGATAGGACCTTCCATGTTTATTAACATTCCTAACACTTAGCAGGGTGAAATAGAATAACAATTTATAGCATTAATAAATTGTAATGTATGGTTAATAAAAACTCCTTAATTTCCTAGCGCCATGATCAAGAGGCAGTATAGAGTAATATTTAAGAGCACAAACCTCAGAACCAGCTATGATCCTGGGCAAATTTCTTACCTCTCTGGAACTTGGTTTCCTAGTAAAAGAGAGGATACTAACAGTATTCACTTAATGATGTGGATGTGAGGACTAAATGCATTAAGTATTATATATTTAAGACAGTACTTGGCATAATCTGTGTTGCTGCTCCTGTTGCTATTATTATTAATGTGGTTGCTGTTACTATTATTTGGCAGAAAGGAAGGAGACATGGAAACTGCAAGTTTGATGAGTCTTGTGGACAAAAAATAAATAGCAATCTACCACTGATTCCTAAAATATGAGACAGATGTCCATAAATACATGGCATTCGTGAACATCAAAGAATTAATTTGGTCTAAAAAGTCAAAAAGTTTTATAAATAGATGAAGATAGCATTCAGGATAAATAGATTATTTGATGAACTCTTTCCCAGTCATCTGTTAATCAACATAGCAAGTCACATATGACAAAGACAATTTCAGGCAGAACTTTTCAAGCCCTTTAACCCTTCAATTTACCATCTTCCTAAACCTAACTCATGATTTTTCCTTTAACTTTAAAGTTATTTTAATTATGAAATATTTGACATGTACATAAAAATGAAACTAATATGACGTCCTATTTAAAAAAAATCAATCTCATACTATTGCTATATTGTCTTTAGGTCTCAGTCTCTGCCATTGTCTCTTTCTCTCCTATGAATTATGCCACTTAAAGAACTTCTGTCTTATTTCAATGAGGCTGAACTTCTTAGGACTTATATGGATCTCACTGGTACTTCTTTCATTTCCCTAAGATTTTATGGCATCAGTTTAATGATTAAGAATGCATATCATCGGTGTTCTCCTTCTCAACCTAGTTGAAAGTCTTCATTGGCAAGTAATTTTTACGTCTTGTTTCAAACGCATTTGCTCCTGAATAGAGTTATAAATTCCTTTATTTGGAGGAGGGGGGAAGGCTCCTGTGGGGATCCAGTGGTAGTTGTATCTGCTTCTACCTTAAATATCTTCACCTAACTTGAATGTTAGTACACGCGCTTTACCTCTGTGATAAACCCTGATATAATAATGTAAAGAAAAGAAACAATCACCTTTGGTCACTTAAAAGATGAAAAGAACCTCATGTTGCTATGGCTACTGGAGTCTTACTGGCCTTCTCTCATCATTAAAACACCAGTAGTGTAACACTCTAGTCTAAACTTCCCCATTACATAATGAATTGGTTAAAGACCTTGTCATTACAGATAAAACAAAGCTTTAAGGTAGGAAAATACCATGGTTCCTGAAAATCATCACATATTGACATAAAAGCTCCACAGCCAAAGAGAAAATGTTAACTTTGGATTCAATAATTTGCAGATATTCTTAGGGCTGCCTTAAAGATAAACACAGAGCATTACTAATCTATCCTTCTGAAAATTAGTCAGGCCTCTTCCAAAATACATGAGTTCTTTACAGTGGAAGAAATGGGTTACATATTCACAGGTTGAATCAATGAGATGTTGTGTGAATTATCAGAACATATGTTTTATTCATTCATTCAACAGATGTGTATTAAGCACTACTATTTACAAAGCACTGTCTAGATGCAAGGGATATACTAGGGAAGCAAACAGAGAAAAATCTTGCCCACATAGAGCTTACAGGCCGATAAGGGGAGATTGATAATTAATATATTAGATAATCATGTATTTCCCTCCAGCCATCCTTACCTGCATCAAAGCAGTTATGGGTCAGGCAAAGAGTTAAATTTAACCAGAGTAGGGATTTTGCCATGTGAGTACAAAGAAGGGTAAAAGATTTCAGGGTGTATGCAAAGGAATTCCATAAGGCTTGGCCATAGAACTGAATTTTCTTAGGTGAAAAGTAAGTAAGTGTGTGTGTGTGTGTGTGTGTGTGTGTGTGTGTGTGTGTGTGTAAGAGAGAAAGGAGGAAAGGAAGCCAGGTAAAAAATATTTAGATTAATGGGTTGTTGGTTCCAGTGAAGTTAAAAGTCTGGTGGAGAAAGATCCTTGAATGGGTTCTTGGAATTAAGATTTCTAGAGGGATTGTTTTATCTGTAGTGACAAGGTCTAGTATTCAACCACAGGAATGAGTGGCTAGTCTAGAGAACATGACCATTGGAGCAGAGGGATTCTGAGAATTAAGTGAAAAGAATGTTGGAAAGGTAACACGAGCAGATTAAATCATTAAGGGATAGTGTTGGATAGTATGCCAGTAATGTAGGAGTCAAAATCTTCCAAGAATGAAAGGAAATAATAAAGACTGCCACAAAGAAGTAAGTATAGGATTATCTAATTTTATACATGAGAGAACTGAGGTGCAGAATGTGAACTGACTTACCCTGGGCTATATAAGTTATATTAACTCAGCCATACAACTCACACTCAAGCAATCTGTCTCCAAGCTAACTGTTTTCCCCCACCCCACCATATCACACTATCAACATCACATGATCATTTCTGTGAATTCAACAGTGAATGAGGATAAGAAATATTAGGAAGCAGGAAGTTTGTTGAGCGGTGGGTGGGGAGATGATAAATTAATTTTTTGCCACTTGAATTTGAAGTGCTGGTGGACACGACAGTGAAGAGGGCTGTTAAGTAGCTGGACATTATACATTCAAGTGGAGGGGTCTTGTAGGCATTTGAAGGTCTCAGAGATCTTAGAGCTATAGTTTTGTGAACCATCAATTTATAATGACACTTGAAGCAATAAATGTGGGTGAGATAAATGAAGGAGAGAGAGCTACGAAGGCAAGCAAAAAATTGAAAACAACATGTAAGAGGTGAACAGAGAAAATAGAATCACATAGGAAACTGAGAAGAGAGTCTAAGAGGGAAAATAACTAAAAATTCAAGAATTTCAAGTAATAGTGCATGATCAATAGCATCAAATGCCCTGAAGGGATCAACTGGGATAAGAAATGAAAAGAGTCCTTTGAATTTGTCACTAAGAAGGTCATGGGACTACAGAGTCGAGTTATTTTTTAATAATAAGTAAATTTGACAATGAGCAATAAACATTAAGCTTTGAATTTGTCACTAAGAAGGTCATGGGACTACAGAGTCAAGTTATTTTTTAATAATAAGTAATTTTTGACAATGAGCAATAAACATTAAGCTCAGGGATCAAACAGAAGGTAGAAGAGACCAGATATAATCACCCCCGTTTTGCCGGAATTGTTATCCACTAGTTGACAGAAATACTCTACCAGTCTTATCACCAGAGAAGTGTTACAACAGAGGGTCAAAGCTTTACAGATACTGAATTACAGAAGCATTTTCTGGAACACTTGTCCAAAAGATATTCTTTAAAATAATGTTTCAGTAGTCAGATAATTTGGGAAACTGACAGTTAATTCCCCTTAGAAATGTACAATTCATTTTAGCATATTCAAAGCTCTGAGAAGTTCTACAGCAAAAATCTGAACGTTGAATAGCTCAAATTTTCATTTTCCAAATTTACTGACCAATTAACATTTATTATTATTATTTTATGTATATTAAATTTAAAATAATGACTGTGTTGGAAAAGTCACCAAAAGTGCTCTGATTTAAGTTCACAATAAGACTGATCAATTCAGAGAAAGGAAAAATAAGCCCCAACCTGTCTAGAATTTTGATCAGTTTTTTTGACATTGGGAGAGAATACATTGTTTATCTGGGGCTGTCTGAGATTTTCTCTGAGATCTATAGATAGTCCCAGCTGAGTATATTAAAGAAAAAATGACATCAGAATTATTTGTGACTGACATTCATCAATTTTTAGATTGACATATTACTAATAGGATATCTAGTTAAGAACATTCTTGGTGATGACAAAGGATATAATTATTGAATTAAACTGCTAAAGAGACAAATGACCTTAAAGCCAGTATCAAAGGGAGTCATTTTTAAACACTTACCTTTAAGTGGGTAATTTTCACATTAAGACTTAATTTGAACAATGGAAATTAACCTATTACTTGAAAAAAATTATATGTTTTTTTTAGGTAAAACTTATGACTGCATACAGATTAGGTAGGTTTTTCTGAATGTTTATTTCTCTGCTCCTAGCAATGCCAACAGAAATATTTTAGAGAAAATCAGCATATTTTAAAAATTATTTCTAAGAAATACGTAGTAAATAATGAAGGAATAGCAAAAATTATGAGTGAATGGGATTCTAAAAGTGGAACATATCTTTGAATGAGTAAAGTCTTCTCATTAGTTTAATCAATCAACAAATACTTATTCAATGCTTACTATGTAACAGATGCTGTTTGAGATAGGGAGGACACAGCAGCAAAATATACAAAGTCCATGTGCTCATGAAACTTCCATTCCAGTGAGGGAAGCAGGCAAGGAAAAAACAATAGGTGATTTCTACAGTAATAAGTGTTATGCAAAAAGTTAAGCAGGGTAAGTGAGGGAGGAGAAAGTATTCAGGAACATCCACTCTGAGGTGATGTCTGAGCAGAGACTTGAATAATGAGGTACGGCAGAAGGAAGAGCAGGGGAAAAGGCCCAGAGCTCCATAAACTTTGAGTACGTGAGGAATAGTGAGGAATCCATTGTGGCTGGGCTTCACTGAGCAAATGGGAGTGTGGCAAGAGGTGAAGCTGGAGAGATAGACAGGGCCAGGTTATGACGGCCATCGTCAAGAATTTGGAGTCCTAAGCTTGGTACCATGTGTCCTCGAAAACAAGACCTAGCCGGACCATCAGCTATAATGTCTTTTGGAGCAAAAATTAATATAAGACCTGGTATTATATTAATTATATTTTATTATATTCCATTATATTATATTAGACTCAGTCTTATATTACATAATATAAGACCCTGTATTATATTATATTACATTATTATATTATATTATATTATATTATATTATATTATATTATATTATATTATATCTTACCAGGTCTTAATATTAAAATAAGATTGAGTGTTATATTAATTTTTGCTCCAAAAGATGCATCAGAGCTGATGGTCCGGCTAGGTCTTATTTTCGGGGAAACATGGTAGGAAGCCATTAGTCAGTCTTAAGTAGAGGAAAAGGCAAGATCTGATTTACATTTTTTAAAGACCCCCTTGAGTGCTGAGTGAAAGATGGACTGTAGGAAAGCCCAGAGAGAGTGGGTGCTGGTATGGTCCAAGACGGTCAGGGTGAAGGTGGTGTGAAGTGATCAGATTGGGGATCTATCAGACAAAGGAGACAGGCCTACTGTTGGATTTTGATATGAGGCCCAAAAGAAGAAGAGCAAACAAGGATGATGGTTTTGTTGGGACCTAAGCAACTTGCTCAATGATACAGAGATAAGAGAAAACTAAGATAAAAGAAGGTTTATGCCAAATATTAAAAGAAAAATGAGCTCATGAACACACCTGGGAGTTCCTAAAAATTCCTTAAGGCTGTATCTGTAAAGTTACTGTTTCTGAAAAAGAAACCCCACTAGAATTTCAATCGTTAATTATGATAAATATCTTCACTGCAATCATAGGTGGCAAAAATATATATTTAGGTTAAAAGCTGCTATTTACAAGGATTTTTATTATTTTGGGAACACAAGAAAGAAGGACAAAAAGGGCTCATAAAAAGACATACATTTATCTCTTAACATGAGAAAGACTTCAAAGTCTTTTGTGTTTGTCGTCCTCAATGAGCTAATTAGACAGTGTTTTCAGTAAGTACAAAAGACTTTACTTAAAAAGAAAACTATTTTCCTCCATGGACATACAATGGAAAAAACAAATCAGCAGCTAGGATGTTACCTGCCTTTAAAATGAAAGTAGCTGTATTCATGCTCAGTTATATATGAGGAAGAATAGCTAATCTCCTCTTTCACTGAAATTATAACAAGAACAAATCATGGAAGCAGTGACTCGAATTAGGCATGGACAAAGCTTTCGGCAGCAAATTAGTCTCATAAACAGGTAAATGCTTGAAAGACCTACCTAGATGGGACTTTGATGAAACATTTTTATATGGCAGGCTGACAAAGAAACCATAAACTTTATTTATCTCCACAGGAATCTGTTCCTGTAATTATTATTACATAAGAGAGGAATGGGGAATAATTCTATTTATTTGAAAATACAACCACGCTTCCTTCAATAATGCAGACAGCTACATGGCAATGATTGAACACAGTTATATTTGTTCAAATAATCTCTAAGATATTCAATGGAGATTGCTCAGTGTAAAAGTAAATTTCAGCATGTATGTCTCTTGGTTTGCTTTAAATGTCCCTCCCATGATTAAACCAATATACGAGGTATGACAATTAAGTTTGCGAACTTGTTGCAGTGATGTTGCTAACCTTTTCTGATATCAGAGGGGTTATTCATTATGAATGTGTACCAACTGGACAAACAGTTAACCAAGTTTACTATTTGGAAGTGCTGAAAGGCTGTGTGAAAATGTTAGACAACCTGAACTTTTTGCCAACAATTCATGGTTCTTGCGTTACGACAATGCACCAGCTCACACAGCTCTGTCTGTGAGAGAGTTTTTAGCCAGCAAACAAATAACTATATTGGAACATCCTCCCTACTCACCTGATCTGGCCCCCAATGAGTTCTTTCTTTACCCAAAGATAAAGGAAATATTGAAAGGAAGACATTTTGATGACATTCAGCTCTGATGGTCATTCCAGAAAAAGAGTTCCAAAATTGCTCTGAAGGTAGACTAGGCACTGGCGTCGGTGTAGAGTTTCCCAAGGGGAGTACTTCGAAGGTGACCGTAGTGATATTCAGTAATGAGGTATGTAGCACTTTTTCTAGGATGAGTTTGCGAACTTAATTGTCCAACATTATATTGAAGTGTGAGTTTTGAGTTAAGAGATAGACTGGACAATCTTTTGTTAAGTTTTTCAGATCAATGTTAATGTAAATTTTTTCTTAGTTTCATGAATTTTTGATATATAACTACCTCTCATAGGCCATGACACAGTAAAAATAAGTATCTAACTTTTCATGGGCTTACGGCTTTAAAAGCAAGTGAACAAACCCTGCATGATTCTTTTGTTGAATTCATTGTATTTCAGTTGTTTTCAAGTTGTCTTTTTGAGTACAACTGAATTATGAAGTGTTCAATCTTTTGAAGATTAAGAAATTGTTGGAAAGCAGAATCACAAGATATTCCAGAATAATGACCTCAGGGACTGAAGATTTAAAGTCTGCTGCTTTTCTCTAAATTTACTGCAGGCAGTAAACACTGATCAGATCACCTTTGTTTAGCTTTGGTCAAAGATGTGTAGTGTACATATATTTTGAAGAGAGAGAAATATAAGAAAGTGAGAAAGTAGATTTTCACTGTGAAATGCTCCCAGCAACAGGGAATATTGCCACAAATTGTGATTTCAATTTTCCTAAATGCCCATTGGCAAGGTCAGTAAGGAAAGTTAAATTTACTTTCAATGATGTATGAATTCACAACTCCCATTAGACTTGTGGAGGCAGTCTCAGCTCTTACAAAAGTGCATGATCCCAAGAATAGCCACTCCAAATTGAATTAATACTCAAGAAAACATTTCCCTTCATCTAGAGGTGTGATTTATTACTTTATAACAATTTCTTATTTATTGCCTCACTCTTATATTCATTGGAAGTGTATAACAGCAAAGGATTGGTTTAATTTTGCATAAATTACAGGATGAAAATCTAATTCAATTTGCTTATGTAAGACAGTAAGCTAGCACAAGATTGTGTTTCTTTATATTCAACCTTCGTTAGGATGGAGTTAAATGCTTAATTAATTCAACATATTTTATGCAATTAATTAAAGGAAACAGCACTCTTGTTTGTTTCTGTGCCTTATGTTAAATGTATTCAATACAGAGAACGAGATTTTCAAAGGAATGCTGTCCAATTCCCATGACAAAAATTTGCCCCCACCTAATTTTTTCAAAATTAGCATAACTTTTCTACAGATCTGAAGAAGCAGGTGATTCCATCTGGGCAGCCATCCTCAGCAAACCTTAATGCCTCAAGGTCAAGTTAGCTTGATCCTGTTTGGCAGGCAGCACCACCTGTTGTATGGTAGCACCACTTGGGTGAAAAGGTGGACAGAGGTGATTTTTCTCTTCTCAAAATATAAACAAAGAATGACCTATCTCTGTGTGCTTTGCAAACATCACATGCAATAGAATATTTGGCTGAAAACACACACATTTTGATTCTCATTTGAGAACCTGAAGTTGAAAACTTGACAACCTTGATAATTACTGCCAACCAAGGAACCCTGCCAAGCTTTAGAAGATGCGAAGGGCAGGGCAGCCAAAAGGTACTTGAAAAACGTAAATCTTCAAGGTAAAGTTGACAGATAGTGGAATGAAGCATGAAAATGGGTTGTATAACAATCTGGTCCTGGTTTCTGGCATCAGGGATAGGGCCCTCGCAAGAAGAGCGCCTGGAGGATGTGCACAGGAAATCACCCCGTGAGGATCCATAAACACAACTTAGAGCTAGCCAATTCCTGATTACAGTTCTCAGGAATATCTGACTGCTCATAAAAGGCTTAACTTAACTAAATTAATTGAGGGATGTGATGGAATTAGACTGGGAAGCTGTGAGCTATCCTATCTTTGAGAGTTGCCGAGGCAACTCAGAAGGATTGAACTGGGTATCCATGGGGTAGGTTTTTAAAATGAAACCTGGAGGAGGTGGAGAAGGCGAGGACCAGAAAGAACAAACAGCTGGTATTAAACAGTAGCTAAAGGCAAGGGGACTGGGAGGCCCTGCTTGTGAACAAAGCTGATTGGGTCCTGCTGCTCACGCTGAGCCTTTGAAACTTACACATGAAAGGAATTTACCAAGTCACTGATTGGTCTCGCATACATGCATGTATTCTGAACCAAACAAAATGCAAAAGCAGGACTGCATATTAAATGTGCTAAGGTAGTTGGATTCTATTTTATTGTTATTGTTGGTTGTACATGTCTCCATTTTTTTTTTCCCCAAACCTTTTTCATGTGTCTTCCTAAGAATAATACATTTGAAGTAGACAAAAAGAGAATTCCTAGAAACTGGTCCACATGTCAGCCAAGCAAGATAATGAAAGATAATTTAATAAATCTATTGTGCTTTAGCTATGCCCCAAATTTAAAACCAAAATGTTTTGCTGTGACCCAGCACATCTCTCGCCTCCAACAATTTCCTTACTGTGCTGCCAAATCCCAATATGTTTTCCCCGAACTCCCTTGTTCTCCCAGGACATCCCTAAGGCCATAGTGTTTATTGTCTGGAAGCGTGTGTGTGTGAGTGTGTGTGTGTGTGTGTGTGTGTGTTGGATTTTTTTTCCTGAAGTTTAAAAATAAGTCAAAATTTTTAAAAAGTTAATTACTTTTAACATGGAATAATTATTTGTGATTATTTAAAAAATCCAATCCATTTCTCCTCAGGCTTATTTTCAAAATAGTTTTTTGTAGGTGTGTATGAAATCTTAATTAGCTACTGTCTAAGGATGCCTATTCTTAGCCTCTATAAAACAATTTGATTTTAAATAGCTAGTCCTAAAAAAGCATGCAGCCAAACACAGAAAAGTTGATGCTGAGCTAAAAATATGCCTGTTGCTATCATCTCCCTGTTCTGAATGCCCCTGTGCCAGTTTGGTCATACACAATGCATGAATTCTTTTGAGCAGATACATCAACAGTATCTGCTAATGAAGTCTTGAACTGGGAGGGCTTTAGTTATGCTCCCAAAACTCAGCAGTTTGCTGATAAATCTTAAACAACTGGCTGTGGAAAATGTGTGTGTGTGTGTGTGTTTGTGTGTGTGTGTGTTTGTGTGTGTGTATTATAAAAGATACACACACTAGTGAAGCACACTATTTACAAATAATAATAAAATACATAACATTTATTATTGTAGATTCCATGTAGCCAATTAATTCTCATGGAATGCCTCATTGATTTTGGGCAAACTCTGGGATCTTTAGGCAACCTATGGCTGCAATTGATGAATGTGAGTAGGTTCTACATGAATATTAGTTAATATTTTTGCTTTTGTTAGTGAGTAAGACAGAAGTAAAACATTGAAGACTTATATTGGAATTTCATTTTATATTCAATGATGTATGTAACTGCTGAATCACATGAGTTTTCGGATACTGGAAGAAGAGTTCAATTTTTTGTAACAGGCATTTAAATTTAATCTGTACTATTAACATTTTCTCCATCTCTTTTTTAAGAAAATAAAACAATAAGTCAAATCCTGATTTGTAGGAAATTATTGATGGAGATATGGATAACAGAAACACTTCTTACAGTAGACACTTTGGAAGCACAGTCTTCCTGGTTAGAAGGCTAGTGGTCCAAGCCACTGACTACTTACTCTTGAATAGTTTGCAGCTTCAGGATTATTGCATAAACTATACATAATATCACACAGTACATGTTAAAGTATTTTAATCTGCATTATAGCTATTGTAACACAACTATTTATATCAATGAGGCTTACACGTTATTAGTGTCAACACACATGTAATTACACATGTAAATAAATGAGGTACAAAGTCACAATGTGTAAAAAGCGAAGCCCTAGAGACTGTAGTGCAATAGTAATGTGTACTTTTGTAAATACAATAAAACAGAAGCATATAAAGTAAAAGAGTGAGTTACTACCCTCGTGCCCACTGCTTTAACCTTAATCCTCAAAGGTAACCACTCTAAATAATTGACGTGTATCCTTTAAGTTTTTTCTTAGATATTTTAATGAAAATGTATTATCACATATATGTCATAATACTATATTATTTTTATCTTTAAAGGGACACATTTATACATGCTCTTATGCAACATTTTAATTTTTTTCTGTTCATAGTATATTCTCCCTGGTCAGTACATATAGCCCTATTTCATGTTCTGCAAGAGCTGCGAAGTGGTCGATAACTATGATCATTCTCCTACTAATAGAAGTTGAATCACTGTAATCATTCTCCTACTAATAGAACTTTAAGTTTCTTTCAAGTTTTCACTCTTTTATATGCCCTTTACCTTTGCAAAAAATACAGCAGTAAATGCTTTTGCACATATATCTTTGTGCAGCACATGAATTTCTATAGCAGACAGAATCATAGAAATAAAATTTGTAGACTTCTTCAATCATTGATCATGTATTTACTTAATTTACAATTACTGCAATAATCCTGGCTTCAGTTCTAGTTCTGTATACAAATATTTGCCAATTTACCATCCCCAGCTAGTTACCAACTAAACTCCAAATGTACTCTATCTTTTGGTTCATAGATTATTTTGCTTTTGAATATTTTGTGGTTCAAAAGCTTTGGTTCTGGAAATCACATTTGCTCCAAGAGCTTTTATTAATGAATTATATGTCCATTAATTTAAAGAAACAAGTGAAATGATATTTTAGATTATGCTTATGTTAATAAACCATAGTGAATTGAATTCTTGTATTTCAGGGTCCATTAGCACATCTTCACAATGAGATTGTCATCCCACTGGTAAAAAAAGGGGTGTGTCCTTAAGATATATTTGTTATTGAAGTAGAGAAAAACATTTAAAATTGCTCAAATAGCAGAGATTGATGTTCACAGAGTAGAAACTGTAAAAGCGATTTGCTGAGCTATGAGTGAGTAGATGTATATTACTCTGGTGGTATCTTTCAGATCTGGAACACAATGGCAGAGTATTAAGCCATTCAGAAAGGAAGGTACTGCTGGGGTCTGCAACAGGTGGATTCCTGAGTCTTAGTGAAATTTCTAAGTTCTAAATGCATGGAGATCTGGTCAATTTGCTCTTATAAAACATTTACATCACAAATATATATGACATATTTCTTTTTATTAGATATGTCAGCATTCTTATCTGCAGTTAAGCTAAGTGATTTGCAACATAAACTTGCTTCACATGTATTTCAGTGGTGTTATTCAAAGCTTAATCATCTATTTTTTACGAGGCATTCTTTTCTGTCTCCTTGAAATATTCCGATTATTTAAATCCAACTAAGTAAAAAATAAATCAGGTTGAGACATCTCTGATGTGGCCTCCATTGGGTGTGTAGGGAGTGGTGTGTGTGTGTGTGTGTGACGCTACTGTGTATCTACTCAAATGGGTGACTTAAAAAATTTGAAGATATTATGATCTCTAAAATAAAAATAAAACCCAGTAAGTACATTCTCTTGAGAAATAGACCAAAACGTGAGAATATGGACTCCTGGCATGATATGAAATATTCACTGAAGGGACAGCCTGATAAAGATAACAGTAAGAACTTCAAGAATTCTAGAAATAATTTTGCAGGCTCCTTCAGTCACTGATCATATGGTTATTTATTTTGCAATCCCTGAAATCATCATGTTGGTTTCTTGTCAAAAACTTCTTAAACATTTTTGTGAGATGACACAGAGTGGTCACGGGATGTAAATAGAGCCTACCGACATAGATTTTTCTGTCAATTTATAGTTTACAGGGACAGTCAAGGAGCTAAATTCTTAAGCAGCTTTTCTTTCCAAAGCTGGATGAGCTCAAATTTCCTTAGTATTTACACTGTATTGTCAGTGCAGAACTTTAAGTAAATCACTCAGCTCTCCCTGGGCTAGGAAGTTTGTAGATCTAAGAATGGGACTATCACAGAGTTATGACCTAGGAAGATCAGACGATTCTTCATTTTTACTGAAAGGTCATCTGCATTGGATTTACAAGCACAGCAGTTAAGAAAAGGCAGTTAGGGAGAGAACCTCCTTTACTGTCTTGTTGCTACTTAAAACATTTTATTCTTTTTTATCAAAATCATTTAGGCGTTTAATTTTAGGACACTAGCTAGTAGGTTTAAGGAAGGCTATAAGTTTATTTTCTGCTCTCCAGACTTTCAGGGCCTGGAACAAAGTAGGTGCTCAGTGAATACTGATGGATGAATGAATGATGGAATAAACTGTATCTTTTCGTGAGTCAAGTGTTGAATAGGTATTTGTCTTTGTGGGAGGCAATCTCTAGACTGTTCTAATGATCTCTGCCTCCTGCTGTTCACTTTCTTTGTAATCTCTTTGAGTGTGGGCTGGATCTAGTGACCTGCTTCTAGGAAATTGAAAGCAGAAAATGTGATGAGATGTCACTTCTGAGATTAGGTTACGAAAAGATTGTGACTTCTGTCTTGCTTGCCCAGGTTTACTCCTCCCTGCTCTCATTCGAGGGGAAGCAAGTTGCCATGTCATGAGTAGCCTGACGGAAAGACCCATACAAAAAGAGCTGATGCCTCTGGTCAACAGCCAGAGTAGCCCTGAGACCCCCGGTACCCACATGCGTGGGCTTAGAAGCAGAGACTCCCCAGCTGAGCCTTGAAATGACTGCAGCCCTGGCCAAAGCACGAGGGAGGCTTTGAGTTGGAGCCACCCAGTATAAGCTGCATCTTGATTCCTGCCCCACAAAAAGTTATGCAATAATCAATGTTTATTGTCTTGAAGCCACTACATTTCAGGGTAATTTATTACACAGTGATAGAAAGTCAACAACAGTTGAATGAATATGTTGAATTGAATTCATTAGTTATAAAAACTCCATCTAATTGTACAACCTCTAAAAGACATTGATTGTTGAGAAATATAAGCCTTCTATTTCAAACTTAATTCAGTGGCTGTATAGTCTGTAACCAAATTACTTCACTCAAAGGCATGAATTATTTCAAATAGTTAAACTAGGAATGTGTATTCTGAACTACTTCACCAAGAGTAAGAAGCAGAAACATCTTGATGGTCTTTGAACAGTTCTGTGGGTGAGCATTACATTAAGATCAAGGTAATATGAATACAATTATATAGATAGGTACCATCTGCAACGATCTGCCCCCACTCATTCAGATGGAGTCCCCACGCAGGGTACTGTTGTGACATTTGTGGTCAATGGGGTCAGATTGCCTGAATTTGAGTCTTGCTTTGCTTCTTCTTAACTTAAGTAAATTTGGGGAAGTCACTTATCTACATTAGATTTTTCACCTACAAGGGAAAAGGAATAGGTTGCAAATTATATGAAATAGATAAAAAGTAACCCATAGGGGTGATGAGCTCCCAAGCTCTGTTCGTGAAGGAATGAGCCACAATTTCATCTTTTCATGGAGTTTTCTTGAGGAAGTTTCATTTTTCCTGGTCTTTTCAATTATGTGGTCTTCTGTTTTGATGGCATTAGTGCATTTCTGCAAGCAAGTGGACAGACTGCCCACACCAGTGCTTCTTTACAATTTGTAAAAAAATTCTTAAAATTATACATGCATACAGTTCAGAAATGCCCTGTCAAATAAAGTAGCCCAAGCTCTGTGTGGCTACTGAGCACTTGCAATGTGGCTAGTCCTAAGTCTGAGATGTGTGGTAAGTATAGAATATACCCTGGATTTCAGACTTGGTATTAAAAAAATAAAAAAGGAAATTAGCTATCTCTCTAATCATTTTTTGGAATGATTACCACTTTAAATATTTCAGATATATTGGGTTAAATAAAATATATTATTAAAATTAACTTCACTTCTTTCTTTTTAATTTTTCTCAAATGTGATTACTGGAAATGTTACACTTACCTATGAAGTTGGGCAATTAAGTTCACAAACTCATCTTAGAAAAAGAACTACATACCCCATTGCTGAATATCACTACGGTCACCTTCAAAGTACTCCCCTTGGGAAGCTATGCACCAACGCCAGCACCTAGTCCACCCTCCAGAGCAATTTTGGAACTCTTTTTCTGGAATGGCCATCAGAGCTGTCATTGTATTACCCTTGATGTCCTGAATGTCATTGAAATGTCTTCTTTCAACATTTCCTTTACCTTTGGGTAAAGAAAGAAGTCATTGGGGGCCAGATCAGGTGAGTAGGGAGGGTGCTCCAATACAGTTATTTGTTTACTGGCTAAAAACTTCCTCACAGACAATGCCTTGTAAGCTGGTGTATTGTCGTGATGCAAGAGCCATGAGTTGTTGGTGAAAAGTTCAGGTCATCTAACTTTTCCACGCAGCCTTTTCAGCATTTCCAAATATTTAATTTGGTTAATGGTTTGTCCAGTTGGTACAAATTCATAATGAATAATCCCTCTGATATAAAAAAGGCTAGCAACATTGTTGCGACATGTTCATGAACTTAATTGTCCGACCTTGTATGTGGCTGTCATTTTATTTCTTTTAAAGCACCAGCATACTCTCTGAGGTTTGTTAAGAAAACAGCAGTACTTCACCCTCTTCTCCACGTTCTCCACACCTCCCTCTGTGCATGCATTTTCACATCTTTTAGATAATTAATTTAAGTGATTTAGTTATTATAATTTTGCCTCTAAATAACCTACTTTTGTTGCTACTTTTTGATTTTTCACTCTCAGGCATTATCTCTTGACCTCACATTCATTTCCCCATCTGTTCTTCCTTAAACCTCAAGAGTTATTTCTCATTCTCTAGTAGTATTTGCATCATTATGACTTGTGAGAGCAGCATTCACAGTGGAGGAAGGTGGAGAACTATGACTGACTAGCTTTTCCTTTTTTAAGATTTTTATTAAAAATATAGCTAACATACAATATTATATTAGTTTCAGGTGTACACCATAGTTATTCAACATTTATATACTTAAGGAAGTGGTCAGCATGATAAGTCCAGCAATCATCTGACACCATACAATGCTATCACATTATTGACTATATTCCCAATGCTATAGATTACATCCCTTTGATTTATTATTTTATTCCTGGAAATTTGGACATCTATTCCCCTTCATTTTTCCTCCCCTTTTTAAATTTTTCAATGACAGTTGTTGACATTCAATTCATTTTGTTTCCCTGGCATTAATGTGTGCCGTCTTGCTTTTTAATTTTCTGTGTTTTTTATGTTCTTATAAATAATATAGCCCCAAATCTTTTGCCAGTTTTCTAGATCTCTTCTTAAGATATCAGAAGGCAACAAAGAAACAAGACAAGCACATAAAGAAGCAAAAACTCATAGACACAGACACCAGTTTAGTGGTTACCAGAGGGCAAGGGGGGGGGATGGTAGAAGAGGGTAATGGGGGTCAAATATATGATGATGGAAAGAGAACTGACTCTGGGTGGTGAGCACATGATGCAACATACAGATGATGTATTATAGAACTGTACACTTGAAACCTGTGTAGTTTTGTTGATCCTTGTCACCCTAATAAGTTTTAGTAGAAAAAGAAGTTCAGAAAAAAAAAAAATGTCAAGAGATGAGATGAGTCTAATATTCTTGCAATTCATTTTTCTGCAGAAGTCCCTCTCAGAACCATCAAATCTACTCCTAACCCCACTGACTATTCTTTTCATCTTGTGGACATCCAGGAATCTTACTTCTGTGCCATCCTTGGGATTCCCCTCATTTTGGCCTCCCCCGCTCCAGTGGATCACCCCTTTCTATACCAGGACTTCCTCTTTCTTGGTTTATTTCCTTATTTTGGTGAACTACATTTTCCAAAGGTTTTCAAGGAGAGATAAATTTTTGAGACTTGCGTGTCTTAAATTTGTTTTCACACTGATTGGGATTGTTTGGCTGTGTAGAATTATAAAAAAAATTTCCTTTTGAATTTTGAAAACCTTCCCTAAACTTTTGAAGCTTTCACTGCTGCTATTGATAACTCTTGAGTCATTATGATTTCATATGCTTTGTGACAATATATTTTTCTCTCTCTGTAAGCTTATAGGATCTTCATTTTATCCCCAACATTCAGTAACTTCACTATGATGTACATTGATTAGGTTCTACTTTCAGCTAATGGCAGTTCCTTCTGCCTGGAACCCTAATGCCCCCAATTTCCACTTGGCGACCTCCCTCACCCTCTTCTCCGGGACACTTACTCTGACTGCTCTCTTAAAACTGCACCCAGCCTTTCTCCCTCCACCTCAGTCCTGACCCTCCTTACTCTGCTCTGTTTTTTTCCTCATAGCACATATCATATTAGGTCATCAGGTCTATTTTCCAATTCATCAATTCTCTTTTTGACCTGATCTGCTGCTTGACCCATCTATTTTTTTTCAGTTATTATACATTTATTTCTAAAAGTTTTATTTTATTTTTTCAAATATATTTGGTGATTTTTGATAGTCTCTTTCTTCTAACTCATTTTATTCCCTTTTTAATACTTTTAAACATAGTAAGTATATATTTACTTTATATTCAGTGTCTAATGATTCCAATATCTGAAGCCTTTATGTGGTTTTCTTGTTTGTTGTAGCTGCTGACTCCTATTTGTGTGTGTGTGTGTGTTTGTGTGTGTGCGTATGTGTGTGTATTCTTAATTTTTAAAATTTATGTGGGGATCCTGTGAAGACTGGGTTGAGAGGGAGTAAACATTTACTTCCACTAGGGTGCTGGGGACACTCCTCTCCAATAAGATTCTTCTTGGAGTGTTTTGGGACCATGCAGACGACTGATTCCAGGCTTATGTAGGTGGTTTGTCTATGCTAAATCCCATAGATTCCCCCCGCCCCGGTTAACTATAGCACAGAGATTAGTTTTTTTTTTAGTCTACCATTACTAAAAGGTTTTGTTTTGTTTTTTAATAGACCATCCTGTTTTTACATACATAGTAGGGCCGAAGTCCCTGCTTTAGGTGGGATGGATTTAGGTCTTTTACCCTGCTCTGCACATGTGTCTGAGGCTCCAGACAACTGGCAGGAATCCTAAAGATGCCCTCAAGTTATGCTGCACACTCAGTTTCTCATACCTGCTGGGATTTTCTGCTTCTATTTTGCTGCTGGCTACAAAGGATGGCCCAAACTTTTTAAGATACTAATCCATCAATTTAAAAATATTGTGCATGGCATTTTTAACTCTTCACATTTGAGGAATTTTAGGATAGTTAATATGCCAGAAGAATGGAAATAAAACACTGGATACAGAAAATAAGGCATTCTTTGAAGCTATGAGTTTCTATCATACATGTATAATGTATATAATGTAAAGGATAACACGTATAACATCCATGCTCCCACCAACCTGCTTAAGAATTAAAACATTTTCAATATATTTGAAGCCCCAGGATTAACATAGCCCTCTCCTCCATCAATGGAGGTATCAGTCATCCTGAATTTGTGAAAAAAATCCCTTGGTTTTCCTAATTATTTTACTACTTATGTGAATATCTCTTAGAAATAATGTGTTTTGCATACCTTCAAACTTTATATAAAAATCATACTGGTGTAATATATCTGCAATTTCCTTTTCTTCCAACTTGTTGAAGACTGTTTGTGAGAGTCTATAAAAAGCTTTTTAGTTCTCTAAAATAAACTAACCATTATTCACAGAATTGTCATGTCAATGAATAAGCACCATAAAACAAATAATTACTAGTGGGCTTGGGAATTTATGTACTTTCCTTTTATTGGAAATAAAAATTCACTTGATATTTGACAAGCTGTCCCCTTAATTAGAAAAAAAATATATTTGTTATGATTACATGGAAGGAATGTAATTTTTTTTGTTGTGGCAGCAGTTTTGTGTTTGCTATTATTTTTTTTCCTACAAATCCGATGTCAACCACACAATTCCAGATGAGTTAAATAAAGTTTAAGTTGAACAGGTTTTAATGATTATAAAACTAAGCAGGAATTAAGTGATAATATTACCCAAGCTTCCTGCTTACTTCTATACATAGGCACACAGAATTTTAAATTGTTAAGAATTTTGAATGGGATAAAATGCATTTACTTTCACTTATCCATTCAACTTCAAACAGGCTTATCAATCTAACATTTCATTCCTTTTTGCTTATTTCTGTTTTGGGAGAAAGGCTGAAAAATGTCTGTAAGAATTATACATCTTAAAAAAAAATCTCTCCCTTTTTCCTAGTCTATTTTCAGATATCTGTGAATTAATTGCTGGAAAGACAAGAGCAAAATGTAGAGACCATAATAGAGAAAAACTACTATTTTTTTGTTTGTTTAAGTAAATGTCAAGTTTCCATTTAGAATTTCATCCACGATTGCCTCTTAATCATACCATAATATAAATTCTGTAACATAAACATTAAACATAAACATTAAAAAATAATCATATATCGGACAATTAAGTTCGCGAACTTTCACCGTGCGGTGGAAAGTTCGTGAACTTAAGTGTCCAGCCTCATACTTTGCATTCCCCCATCAGTGCCATTTAATAGGTGTTCTATCATTACAGAGATTAGCATGACATTTACCCATAAATATTTTTGGTGCATTTGTCATATTTTCAACATTTGGAAGTTATATATTTTTCCTGTGGAGGTTACAATCTTGACAGTCCTTCTGAACTACTTTATTTTTAGCACTACTATATTGTCTTCTGTTTCCCTCATTTGTGACTGCTTTTCCTTTTCAACCAGAAACTCAGTTTCCTCTGCTTTCTAATTTCTATTAATTAGTCACTTTCACTAAAATATTGCTGGACAACCTATCATCCAACAAATATTTATTGAACACCTACTATACGAGGTCTGACAATTAAATCCGCGAAATTGTTGAAATGATGCTGCTAACCTTTTTTGATATCAGAGGTATTATTCATTATGATTTTGTACCAACTGTACAGTTAACCATGTTTACTATTTGGAAGTGCTGAAAAGGTCTGCCTGAAACAGATGAAAACGACCTGAACTTTTTGCCAACAATTCATGGCTCTTGCATCACCACAATGCACCAGCTCACACAGCACTGTCTGGGAGGGAGTTTTTAGCCAGCAAACAAATAACTGTATTGGAGCACCCTCCCTATTCACCTGATCTGGCAATGACTTCTTTCTTTACCCAAAGATAAAGGTAATATTGAAAGGAAGACATTTTGATGACATTCAGGACATCAAGGGTAATATGACGACAGCTCTGATGGCCATTCCAGAAAAAGAGTTCCAAAATTGCTTTGAAGGGTAGACTAGGGGCTGGCGTTGGTGAATAGCTTCCTACTTTGAAGGTGACCATAGTGATATTCAGCAATGAGGTATGTAGCACCTTTTCTAGGATGAGTTTGCAAACTCAATTGTGTGACCTCTTATGTTAGACATTGTTTTGAGGACTCGGTACAGAATGAGAAAGACAAATATTCTGCTCTTAGATAATTTATGTTATAGTGGAGAGACAGGTAAAAAAAGAAGAAATCAAACAAAAAAGAATGAGATGATGTTTTCATATAGTAATCAGTGTAATGAAAAAAAAATAAAGATATAAAAGAGGGTGATGTGAAGGAGAGTGGCCCAGAGGTGAGACTCTTCCTTACATTTTTTTTTTTAAAGGTATACAAATTATATTGCATGTCATTAAATTTTATACTGGACCACTGTCTATGACAGGCACCCAGGAGTTGTTTCATTTACTAGGGGATATAGGTTTGTTTGACTTAGTATTTATTAACATTTAGAGTCTAGATCCTGCACAATTACATGTTAATATGAAGATCATTGTCCAGTGGAGATACTCATGAGTTCTATCTGGCAGAGAAGATAACCCTAAATTTCATGGTTTCATTGTCCTATAAGATAGAACCCGTTTTGTCTCTAACAAAGCAAATTTATTTCAGTTTACCTCCCAGTGATATATAAGCATCTATGCTCAAAATCTCCTTGGAAAAAGCTTCACCATCTTTATTGCTCTTCTATTATTGAATTAAAAAAATAATATTCATTCAACATTAGAATGAGCGTCTTAAATTTAACTTTTTGAAAATTATAATTTGACCAGAGATGACGGAAAGCTTTTCTGAAAAAAGGACGCATGTGCTCAGATCTAAATAGCAAGAAGGAGACAGCCATGTGAACAACTGCGGGAACGGTTCTCCAGGCAGACAGAACAGGACCTTTAAAAACCTAAAGTAGGAATGAGTTTGGAGTGTTGAAGGATCAAAGACTATATGAGTAGAAGAGCTGGAGCAGGAGCAGATGAGTTCAGAGAACAAGTCAGGGCAGATTATGTAAAGGGCTCTGGGGACGATGAATAATGACATCCATACACATTTAAAAATTACATTTTCTAGGAAATCTCAATTCATATATTCTTGCTTCCACACCTAAAGTAAGCTTCAAAAAAAAAATGGGATGGGGGAAATCATAAGGATTCACACAAACAAAAGAACGAGAAAACCAGAAAAGTTACTTTTAATTAAAAATATATATTTAATCACACCCTCTGAGAGGATGGTGTCATTTTATATTGATGACTCAGGTTGGTACAAATGTTCCTACAGATCCCCGTTCCTTCCTTATATTTCTCAATAAAGAAGAGAAACTCTAGACTCCAAATTATCCAAGGTCTGTAGCGGAGAAAATAAAAGCAGGATTCTGTGACCAATTCTGCCTATGATTGATTGTGTTTTTTAGTAGTGTTTTAGCTTTCTCACCTCTACATTGAGCATGAAATTGCCTAGAGATCTGTGTGATTCCTTTGTGGAAAGGTTTTAAGACAGAGAAGATTAGCTGTAAATCATCTTGACTTTGTAGGAGAAAGATTCCTCCAGATGCTGAGGCTGAGGGTTTGTCTTTTTCTACCTTGCTTTGCCCGTCCATGTTCCCACACATGGTAGGGGGAATAACAAGACCAAAAAGGGCCACTCTAGTTCCTTATTCTTCCCTTCTTGTGACTGAGTGTTCCGTGCTATCAACGTTTCACTTCTTAATTAATAAAAGGTCACAATATTGTGTGTGTTTCATGTGGTCTCATTTTAACATGTGTCTTATTTTGGTAAGGAAGAAAATGCAAAGAACTAACATAAAATTATGGGGTATTTTACCTTTTTTTAACTTGCTGGCTTGTCCTAGTTTCTTTATTATTGTGTGCTGACCTTTTGGCAAAGTTCATTTTCAATTTCTATTTTGTTTTCCCAGTGCCTTGGAAAGTCTCAACTGTCACCCAGATGGCAGAAATCCACCCAAAACCCCAAATTGGAGAAATCCAGAGTTAAAAAGAATAATTATTTTTAGAAAAGAATACGATATCAAAATAAACATGCTCAGGGATACACTTGTTTGCTGGTAAGGAGAGCTGTAGAAAATTCTGAGATAAGGGATGGTAAAAACAAGAAACGTAGGCATAATTAATTATCAGAATATCAACTGATATTACAGATGTTTCAAAGCTCAGCTTCTGGATGAAGTACATATTAGCATACTATTCTGTGCCTGATTTCCCTTTAATTTTTCTTTTCAAAAATTGTCATGACAATGTTCAAGTATCCACACCACTTGATACATTTCATGCCAAAACTGGTTTAGGAATTGTGCAGATCAGAGGAGGAAGGTACGCTGTAACTGAGAACAGACACTTCTAAGACATCTTGCAAGGAGGAGTTCAGAACTGGGTGCTCTTTTGAATACTGTCTAGATAGTGACAAGAAGACTCAAATAGACTCTACAAACAATTGAGCCTTGGGGATTGTGTACATCTTGAGAAGTAATTTGAATGCCATATATTTAAGCAATTCACTCATATTTGAGCAAACCCAGCAACTTATATTTCCTGGATGTCAGCTTGAATGGGAGATTGAAAGAATGGTGATGCTTCACTCTCATTTTACATAAAAAACATGGGTAATCATCTATTTACACATTAATTTATGTCACAGAAGTATGCTAAGTAAGAAAGTAGGACCTCCATAGACTGCTGCTCAGGATATAAATTGTTACAAACTTCCATGGAGGACAATTAGAAATTTATATGCAAAAGCTTAAAAGTATTCATGATTTTTGCTCATCGATTTTCAAGGAAATAGGAAGATAGATGTTCAGGATTAGATAACTGTGTTTACGACAGTGAAAATCTGGAAAGAGCCTACAGAGCCAGAAATAGAGATGTTAAATATGGTTCATTCATACAATAGAATACTTTTCAGTATATACAAATGATAATAAAGATTTATAATTATTGACATGGAAACATCTTTTTAAATTATAAAATCAGGCTACAAAACGGTATTTAAACAATGATCCCATTTTGGTAATAATATATTTTTATTCACTTGCTGGTATATATGAATAAAAACTCTTTCAAATCATTGGATGATATTTTTGGCTTTTTCATTGGCTTAAACTTATATACTTGCTACTCTTTTCAGTCAGAACTTTTTGAACTATAGTGTAACGCAAGATTCTATTATAGATTATGACAAATTGTGAAGCATATGTTTCAGCTATTGATTGTTGAATAAACAAATGTTGTAGCTAAAAAATAACTGTTTCCCATTTTTCAGGAAGTCTGCTTTCTATGGTATTGATGGGGTGTTGGGATGGTGGGAAAATCTACAATGTCCATATTACACGAATGACAGTTGGTGTTGGCCACCAGCTGGAAGCCAGCTGTAGCTGTCAGAAGCCTTGGTTTTCCTACACATGGAACTTTCCATGTGGATGCTTGGTCTTCCTGTTAGCATGACAACGAGGTCTCAAAAAGAAGCATTCCAAGAGTCAAGGAACAGAGGCTACCAGGACTCTTAAGATATGCACTCAAAAGTCCCAGAAAGTCACTTCTGCTATTTATTTGCCAAAGCCAGTCACAAGGCCAGTCCTGATTCAAAGAGAGAGGAGTGAAGTGGTAATCATACAAGAGGAGAGGAATGGTCAGCATCATTTTTGGAACCTAGCTACCCCAATTAGAATATGTCAATTGGAAGCATCTTGGAAATCAATGTCCATGAATACATGAAAAATTGAGCTGAATTTTAAACTCAAAAGGAACCCTCAGAAGTTGCATGATCTCATTTACCTGTCAAAAGAGAAGAGGCTTCTATTATCTTTGACCAGATTTTGGCTGGGCAGAGGAGAAGAGCAAGGAAGTGAAAGAATTTCCTTCCTGAACCAAGACCAAAGTTCTGCTGCACCCCAATGTTAGTCCACACAGTGAAAATCTATCATCTGCTCTGTATTTTAGAATAGGACAGAGGCATTTGGCTTACTTAGGTTTTTCTCCTTCCCAATCCTCTGAAGAAAGAATAAAACTTCCGGAATGGATGGAGAAAGGCATTCAGAACTAAGGGAATTTCTCTCTATGTGCTGAGCACCAGGAGTCAGGAAGTGATCCAAGTATATTGTGAGGAACTGTGCATTTTGTAGTAGACATTGGGAAGGAGAACTAAGGTGCAGGAACAGGCCACACGAGTGAGAAAATTCTGCTTAATAGAAGAGGAAACTCCTGAGAATTTGGGATGCTCTACGTTAAAAACAGTTGCTGTGGTCCTAGTATTTGTATCTCCTTAGAAGTAGAAAGAGACATGAATGAAGATTATATTGCTTTCTAGGTTCAGAGTCGATGAGGCTCCTGAATTAGATTCAGGGCTATAGCTTTATAAGCATTACATGTGTATCAAGAGAATTCTGTATACATGTTCCATCAGACCAATTCTAGCTCTTGTGCTTTGTTCACTTCTTTAAACACTATTCTAGATCAAACGAGGGACAAAAATATGTCGATTCCCAATCAGACAGATCTAGGACTTCATAGTCAATTGCGGAATGTGTTTTTTCTTCCTGTGATCATATCAAAGATTCGTTTGCAGCTCTTAATCACAGGTTTCAGTGACCAAGATATGCCTGCACTAAAATAAATGCTAAGAAGTAAAATAGTATAGTTTATAAATAAAATCTCCAGGAGAAATAATGCATGTTTTCCACACATGAAATTTAGGAAAACTAAGGATAGACTCAAAGACATGAAAGGAAAACAATATTGTCATCCTTGCTAACATAGATCCTTAGTTATCCCACAGATTGCAAATGCAGTCATAGGAAATATTAAAAAGCCCATTTCAATGTAGAGAAGTCATTGTATGGCTTTTGTAAATATAAAGCCCAAATATCACAATGCTTTGTTCCAGCTGACTTCTAATATGTATGAAAATTAAACCCTGCTACAACGGATGAAAATTTCATAAAATATTTATGACCTGATCAGTCTTTGTTGAGAATAGCAAAACATGTGAAGTGTACAAGTTAGCTATCATGTGGCTAAAAAGAATATGTGTGTCTTTAAATTTATGGGAGGATTTGGGCTACAAATAACTGTTGGTTTTCAACAAATTTGATCCTCAGTAGAGTCAAATATTTTTAGTCTGTTCCCTTTCCATAGGTCACTGTCTTCAAGGTATGGTGCATATGTTTAACAAATTATGAAATATAAGTATTGACTATTACCTGGTTTTAAATTGTACTTAGTTTAGGATGGAACTCTGGTGTGCTAGCAGCTAAACAGACTCAAGAAACTTCCTAACTTCTTTGCTTACAAGCCAGATACTTTGAGTTCTCTTCCTGATAATTAAAGTGGTGCTACAACGTCTTTATTTTAAGTGTATTGTTGAGATAAATTGTATGATATAGGCAATGTGCTTAATACAGTGGGTGTCAGTCAGCTGACTTGCAGTAAATGCTAGTACCATTTCATATTCGTATTATTTTTTTACCACTAACTTTAGTTGTTATTCAAACAAATATGATCACATAAAACATATGCAGGAAAGACTCATTTGTCTAAGCTTGAAGACTTAATAACAGGGGTATAAGTGCTTCAAGTGTAGCAATATCAAAGCTTGAGATTTCTATTCAGGATTCTAGCAATTTCATACTCTCTGGAGGCAACAAATTCCAGAACAAAGAGCCCACCATACTGAGAGTGTACTCTAACTTTATGGTCCCCTCATGTACTATGAGAAAAGGTGTGAATACATATGGAATGAATCACATTGTTTTATGCTACCATCACCATTTTTCTGTTAATCTACGTCTATTTTAAAATAAATGTTTATTTTTAAAAATACACTCTGAGAAAACAACTCAAAATGAGAATATATATACATATACACACACGTTTCAAGGTGGAAAAGTTCAACTGTGAAATTTGGAAATAGATCTGGTAAATTGTGAACTGAGTGGTCCACAAATAATAGCAGATGCTATATTGTCATTAAAGACACAAAAATGTGGAATATCCTGATATATGGAAAATTATTCATAAATGAAATACAAAAAAGCAAAATGCATAATACCATGTTTACTCTAGCTATAAAAATTCCAAATTCAGCCATATTCACATTAAAAATGATTTTAAAAGGATATGTAACAATGAGGTAATGACATTTCAAGTCTGTGAATATTTTCCATGGATATATCAGATGCAATATTCTTAGGAAATATTTGCTTATTCAGATGGGAGCAGTCCTTCCCTCATCACACTGGTTATTCTGAACATATTTCTTTTTCTCAACCTAACAGATAGATTCTTGAGAGAAAGTACCCTCTCCATTTCATAATACAGTGTCACCCATTAACACTTACTAGCTTGAGGCTTGGTGTAAAGTAAGAATTCAGTAAAGGTTTATTAAATAAAAAATTAATATATTTATTACATTTAAAAACCTTTTCTAGACTTTCTTGTTTAATATCATAAAAATTTAAATATTTTTGTAATTTTTTTTATTCTTATTGTTGTAATATACAAACCGAAAAGTACTCAAAGGTGTTTGTCATAATGAATGACGTTAGTTTTAATTACTGCGTAGCAAATATTCACTTATTCCCTCCTTTTCCTCCACAACCTTCATGGGAGAAGAATACTTCTCACTTTTTTGATTTTGGATTTGGCCATGTCACTGACTTTGGTCAATGAGGTATTGTAGACATGATGTAAAAAGAGGATTGGAATGGGTTTACATAATTGAGTTTGACTGCATTTATCTCATTATATGAGAAAAAAATAACTTGGTCACTGGTCCCTAGCAACAAAAGGCACAGGAAACGGACCTGCAACAACCCTCTTTTTGGAGCCAACTTAAACCCAGCTGCACCTTGCCCAGATCAAAACTAATCAGCAGATTCATGAGAGAGAAAGAAATGATTATTGTCATGTGACACTGACTTTTGGGATGGCTTGTTACACAGTTTTATTGTGGCAATTATTGACTGATGCAATTGACATTGCACTGAATCTTTAACAATCTGATGAGAATTAACATCTTTGTATAGTATTGAGTCTTCCAATTAATAATTGTGGTTTATCTTTCTGTTCATTTAGGTCTTCTTTAATTATTCCAAATAATACTTTTTTTTTTTTTTTAAGAGAAGAGACTAGAATTATATTCCCCAGCTGGATATTTATTTAAATGCAGAAATGTAGTGTCCTGCCTTATACCGTGTTTCCCCCAAAATAAGACCTAGCCAGACAATCAGCTCTAACGCGTCTTTTGGAGCAAAAATTAATATAAGACCTGGTATAATATAATATGATATAATATAATTACATAATTATATATTATATTATACACAGTATCATATTATATTATATTATGTTATGTTATGTTGTTATGTTATTCTATATTATATTATATTATATTATATTATATTATATTATAGACCCAGTCTTATAGTAAAATAAGACTGGGTCTTATATTAATTTTTGCTCCAAAAGACGCAGTAGAGCTGATTTTCTGGCTAGGTCTTATTTTCGGGAAAACATGGTACTACTCTTGCTGGAATATAGAGCATTTGGGGAGGTACAGTAACGGAGACTGGTATCTGCCTGTGGTCTGGGAAATTTTGAAGTTTGAGGCAGGTTAGAGCTGTCCATAACAGCAGGAAGAGCAAAGAAGGCAGTTTTGGTATTGGCAGCATCGATGCAAATTTCCCTGTGTCAAATCAATCCAGTGAAAAATAGCCACTTGGGCCATCTTGACTGACCTATTGAAGGAGGTTATTTATGGAGTGTGAAAATCTTAGCTGAAACAGTCTGTGGGTCACCACTGGGATGAGAGTGAAAGGTGCAGAGCTGAGAGGGGTCCTGAGAGGTCAGCCGAAAAGGTCCTCATTACCTGTGTCAGGGAATGGTAGACGTCCTGAAGGAAGTCTCCAGGCAACCGTCAAATGTTCTCTAGGAAAGCCTACATTTAGAACCTGACATAACTGAGGACATTGATAGATTATAATAGCACCAGACAGAGAAGACTCTGACCTTTTTCTTTAATTCCTGTCTACTAACACTCTTCATTCTCACTCTCTTCCATCCCCATGACCCTGGAGATACCAGTACCATGTCAAAAAGGGGAGGGAGGATAAAAGATCAACAAACCTTCTTAAGTCATAGATACGGTCTGAGCTGATGGGAGTAGGGGCTTGATAGAGGAGGGGCAGCACTGTGGGGCTAGATACTAAATTAGATATGATATTAAAATTTTGATTTTGTCTAGATTTTTAGAAGTATGACTACTTTTAAAACTATAATTTCGTAAAAAACTACTATCTGGTCATAATATTACCGAGAGGTAAAAAAGGGTGATCTAACTTACTGCTTAAAGATAGTCAAAGAAAAATATAGTCCTGATTTTCCACTAATTTCAGACAGTAACAACTATAGTAATAACTAGTAAAAGTGATCACTAACCTTGGTTCAGGATTTTACCTTTAATGAAGCACTTTCACATGGTCTAACTTATGTACATTATATTCTTAGACTTCCTCACTACAACAATAATCCATATTGCTTTTCTTTTCACTTCAGGATCTTGGAGCAATGGGTAGCCTCTTCCTAGAGTGCTTTCTCCTATTTTAACTTAGCTAATCTCACTGGCATTACAGAGTCCAAATCAAATGTCTTCACTTTGAGGAATCCATCTCTGACCCTCCAGTCAGATTTAGCCATTCTGTGCTTTCATAGCACCCACTAGTTCCACTTCACGATACTTTTCACAATGTTACTGTCAAAATTATGTAATTAATTAGTTAACACCCATCTCCCTAGCTAGAATGTTAGCTTCATCAGGGCAGGCTCTAGCGGATCTTGTTCAGTATCCATTTTCTGGCATTTACTAAATGCAGACAATAACAACAATATTGTTAATATTATTAATTAATATCAGAGCCTTACACACAGTAGGAGCTCAATAGCTATTAGTTGAATAAACAGAGAAATGAAAGAAAGAACTGATATGCCTTGAGATTCCTTGCTCCTAAGAAGAATTTCTTTGGATTCTAAGGGTGGTAAAATTGCAAACCAAAATACCTCCCTGACAGTGGCCATTTGTAGATTGATTTGATATTTTATTTTACTATGGCCTGTTAAGTGGGTGGGGAGGACGTCACTTGCCGAGAGAGGTAGGTGTGGAAAGAAGAGAGAATGTAGATGGCTGAAGGGGGTGCATCATAGGTGAATCGTTAATTTTTTACAGACAGCCATTCTTTTCATTAGCATGAATGCAAGTCCCTCCCACCTTCATCCCTACAAAGATAATGGGAAATCAACATTTTTTTTTTTTTTTAAGGGAAGTTCTTTGGTCCCTTTGAAGGAAAGTGCTATATAAGTCCATGACTAATCAAAGGGAAAAATGTCAGGCTACCATCAAGGACAATGCTTTTGATAATTTTTTTAAAAGGTTATGCTTGCTATCTTTTATTCTGCAGTCAATTAGACTCCTTCATCTTTTAAAACATAAAACTAAGTAGCTGATATTTCTCTTTTTAATGGCATTTTATTACCATGAAATATTGAACATATTTTCCCAAAGAATTATTAGAAAAGATCAACCACCCATATATAAAAACTTATGAGACCATTATATCCCCTTCTTGGCATTTTAAGATATTTTAATTAGCTTGGTAATGTTTTTGAATTCTATTCAGTTTAGATTATTTCCAAAAATACATAAAGGTTTGCCCTGAGGCTTCCAATTAAGCTAAAGCAAGTTTCATTTCACTGAAATATTATTTCTTCTTTGAGTTTTGAAAATGATTGTTAAACATTCTTTCCAGAGTAAGAATATTATCCACTAACTTTCCTTTCTAGATGGGTTGTTGGTGGCTACCTATGAACTGATCAAATAAGAAAAACCATAAAAAATAAGAAGGAAGAAAGTTAAATAAATAAATTTCAGGATACAAATATCAAATCATTATGCTGTACACCTAAAACTAATACGATATTATACATCATAAATAAATAGATTCCAAGACTATATATCATAAATAAATAGATTCCACGAAACTCTCTCCTGAAGGGTCATCTGTTTAAAATACAATAAATGTGGTCAATGCCATGTGTGTAAACTAAATGCATTACCTTAATGAAATAATTCAATTCAATTATTTAACATTTATTGATAATCACAGAGATTTTAGTGACCAATAATTACATGACTAACAATTATAAAATGATGATATGCTATTCATTTATTTAATCATAAATAAGTTTATGAGTCAAAGCATATGATAAATATGTTTATGAATAAAAGAAACATTTTTTCATTAATTTGGTTTAATGATAATTATGGGCCAAATCTTTCTTGGGAAGGTAATCAAAGCATACTACCATGCTGTTGAAGTTCCAGAAGTGTACCTGGCTTAGGGTCAAGCTGAAAGGTCTGATCTCAACCATGAATTTTCGTGATGAGCAGAACAAGGATTAGATACATATTAACTTAAATATTAAAAGTACTATGACTTTATTTTGCATTCCCCAAGCTGGTGATATTTGACAGATCGGTTAAAGCCATTATTTTACTCAGAAAAAAGAAAACTTGTAAATAATAGTTTTCCCCTCAAGGATATGGTATTGCTCTTTATTTATTCAAGTCATGTATTTATACCTCTAGTGGAGTTTTCCGTTTGAATCTAAGCCAAAAACACCTTTGGAATTCTGACAGATCTGGTAGTACCTGGGATATTGATGGACAGTCCCCCCGAGGCTGATTTGCATGAGACAATGAAGCATCTGCTGGAAGAGAATTGATTCTTGGGGAAAGGGTATCAGTCCACAAATGAAATCAATAACCAGTCTTGGACATACACATAAGTGGGGAACAGGCAAGACTGAGAGGTCTGAACAAAGCACAAGATTTATCTCCTATTGCAGCCACATTCCCTTCCCTCCCTTCTTTATTCACATCTAAATTTACTACAGGAGAAACTCTATTATTAAAAGGAGAAAATATTGTGCTCCTATAAACTGCTCAAGTCATCAGGTCACAAGTGCATTCCTTGCTACCCCTCTAGCAAATTACGATCCCAAGTGAGAAAGGAGTCGTCTCTCATCCTCACCACAAAACACAGCAAAGCACTGAACGTAGAGGACTCAGCAGATAAGCAAGACTTGAACCAATGATCACAAGAAGTGGCTGGTCAACCTATGGAGGTGTCAGCCATGCTTGGCATTGGGGAGGGAGAATGACATTCCTAGGGGAAGTGGAGTAACACCCCAAGGGAAGCTGGAGTGCCTAGAAGGAATGGCGGAGATTGACAGAAGTGCAATAACAGAAGGGTGAGTACCTGGTAGAAACAGAAGTGGTAATGTAGAGTGTTCATCTAAGGAAGTGCTTCCTGGAGGAACACAACTTAACTGCAGGCACTGGGGAGTGTTGAGGCGCTGTCATTTAGTCTGTTGGGTAAAGGGAAGAACATCTCCAAAGAGAGGCAGAACAGGAAAGGAAATTGCCATATATTTGCTGGCTTCTCAGAGCTGTGAGACAGTCCCTAGGGACTTCTGGATGGAGGAGCAAATCTTGTAGGAGAAAGAAATTCTGAAAGAGCAGGTGGGACAATGCCTCTGAATGTGGTTTATGGATATTGGTGAAATACAATTTTAGTTTTTGGATTGGAGTCCTCTGGGGAAACAGGCCATAGTAGCCTAAGCAACTTTCTTCATAAAGTCTTATCTATTGTATGGGTTGGTTGGTTTGATTTTTGATAGCTACGATAAGTTGGATTTTTTTTTCTGGTTTTGTATTTTACTTTTAATTAATTTATATTCCATCTATTTCTCAAAGCAAAAATTTTAAAAAGATCGAAAACATATTGAAGCAAATTACAATAAAAGAACAAATATAAGAAGAGCCAAAATTAATGGAAAGGTGACAGCTGAGTAGGAAATGAAAAGACACAATTCCATTAAAAAAATGCAACAAAAACTATAAGGTTTCTGCATATGTTAGCTACTACTATTACATGTAAAATAAGTGTTGAATATTCTAATAGTCAAAACAAAGAAACAATTACGATAGGTTGTATAACAATTTTATATTTTTAGGTGATACTACCCTCATTTTAAATTATTGTTTAACTTTTTTAAGTTTCTCTTACAAGCAACAGAAGCACATCATTTAAATAATTCAAACAGTATAAAATATATACAATAAAGTAAGAATTTTATTCTTTGTCAGAAGTAGTTTTAATATATGGTATGTGTCCTTGCATTCTTTCTTCTATTTATTTTTGACTGTCAATACTTAAGAGTGAGGTCCTAGAGAGATTTATGTGAGAAAGCCTCCTTATAGGGGTTCTGGCTTGAGCATTATCTTTGAAGGTTGTAATTTCTACATGTTAAAAAAAAAAATTAGAAGATAAGCAAAATGCTCATTTTTTTTGAGCGTAGAAGACTAAAAATGATTTAAAGTTTTTTTTCAAAGATTCTTAAATATTCCAAATGTTCTGTACTATGTATTATGTTATATTTTAAATAAAACTGTGTCCATTTAAATAAATAATACCAGTTCCTAAAGGCACAGATATAAAAAGATTTTAAAGCAGAGGCTTAAATTTTAAGCCAGTTGGTAGTTTGGGCGGTAAAAAAATCTGTTGGAGCTTGACATAAATTGTTTCACAGTACTAACATGCTGCATACAGCTTGTTATTTTTCTCAGTTTTATGAATAACTTCTGATTTCTTCATAGTCAAATCCCAGCCCCAGTTTAAGACTGATTTTTCTTCTCCATACTCAGATTTAGTTCTTGCACAGACATCTTATTCAAGTATCACATGCCCACAAACCAACTTAGAAGTCATGACATCAGATGTTTTATGTCTCCATTAACTTTGAATAGACCATAAAATGTCATCTGTAGCCATCTGCTGAAATTAAATTCTTTACAAGAAATGTTTACTGAGCATCTATTGTGCACTAGACATTTTGGTAGATACCAACAATATCTAGCAAAGATAAATAAATATATGTAGATCTTGCTTTCAAGTCTGGTGATAAAAGTCAGTTACTCAGATGACTGGAGGTTAGTACTTCCAAGTAGCTATTGTGTAGACAGAAACAAAACAGAAACAAACAAACAAAAAAGCAAAAACCCCCAAACAAACCCAAAAACTAAAGAAAGAAAACTAACATAAATTCTAGTACGGTAAGGTAAAATTGCCTGTGGTCTGGCTTATTTTTCTTTCTTAATAACTAATATTATAGATTCTTCATTACAAGACTGGTAAAATATTTGAAGTTTAACAAGGTGTATCTTTTATAATTTTCCTTTGTGTTTGGAGTCCTAAATGTGATTATTTATCGTTAGGCTTTTGATGTAGATTTTTTCGTTTGTTATTATAGTTACAGTTCTCTAGAACTTTGACTAAAAATTTTCTCTTAACAGTTTGTTTCCTTTTTCGTTTGTTTGTTTTTACAATTCAGCCCAAATTTGAAGCAGAATCCACTAGTGTGTTTCCACCAAAGCCTTCTAGGCTTCCTTTTACACAGCACTGTAAGTTAAGGTCTTTCTGATAGCACCATATTGTGGACTGATGTTTGTACAGCTTAATTTTACTGCGTGGGTTCACAACCAAGCTGTGATCTGCATGAGATCCAAGTAGGGAGCTAGTTCATTTGGAAAGAATTAAGATTCAGTTGAGAATTAGCTGATAAATACAAAAGATTTGCTTAACCAAGTAAAGTACTTACAGGGCAGCAATTACTTGCAAGAGTTTTATCTTTTATGTTTAATATTTCTAAGTGCTGATCCATGCAAGAATCTTCTTAGGAGGCTCCAAAAATACTAATTACATGAGAGTAGGGATATTGTATCTGCTGTAGCTATTTTGTGACAGATTACATTTTAAAGAGTTTACCCAGAATGAATGTTCCAACGCCTACTCAGCGTACTAGCAAAGAGCAGTTCTTTTCCAAAAATTCAAGCTCTGATGAAAGCATTTTCCAAGCATACAAAGCACAGCACCTCGAATAAATTCAATGAAGCCCACCTTATTTTGGGAAACATTTGCTGAGTTGCATTGCACTAGAACCACAGAACTTATTTGAGTTATAACAAGGCTTGAACTTCTGAAGAAATCCTTAGAGTAGATCTGACTCCTATTTGCAGTTGAAATAAATTAATTAAAAATATACATATATTTTAGTTTCGTTAATTTTACAATGTCAATGTTCTCTTTTACTTCTGTATTGGCAAGAGCTTGATGAAACATTTTTTATTAGCGTCATTTAAACTTATTCATTATCTGTATATTTAAGCTTTACACCCAAATAACATTTAACTTCGAAAAGTTGAGTTGGGAGTGAAAATTATTATCTCATGGCCTCTTGTTTTCGTCTGAGATTTAATGACTAGGAAGACTAAGAATTTACTTTTTACATTATCGTGATTAAATATTCTCAATCAGTATCAAAAGTAGGACATGTAGAAACAGAGGAAGGAAATAAACTCAGAAATGGGGACAATGGACATTAGTAGGATTCAGAATTTTGAACAGAGGTTAACTGGTTTCAAAATAATTCCTTCCCCCAAAAGTCAAAAGTGATTTTAATTTATGGATAAACACCATATGAGTGCAGATATTACAAAAGAAGATAGTATGAACATTTCCTAGATGAATGTGGTAGTATTCTGTACCATGCTGAGCGTGGTTCTGAAGTGTGGTTAATTCCTTTCAGGAAAACAGGATCTCTGGCCTAGATAGAGCAAGACTTAATGCCAGCAATTTTAGGGGGCACGTTGTTAAAAGAAAGAAGTCTCTTCAGAATTAAAATTTAGGCTCAAGGAAACAATGTAATTGCCAGTCTGGTTTGGTAATTTGTTAATGGGCTCGGAGGCAATGTTTTAAGAATATGGGTGACAAAAAGGAGATGCCAGTGGAATAAAAACAGCAGATGGAGAACAAGGAAGCCAGGAGTCAGCTACGGTAACAGCAGCTTATGCTGAAAAACTCTTACTAATCTTATCAAGGTTCCTATTAATGGGCTTTGAAGACTCTGTCCAAACTCTTATCTAGGAAGGCATCCACCTGAAACGAGGAGGAAGTATGAATACAAATTACAATCCACATGAAACAACTGATTTAAACATGTGTTGGCTGATACCTGTAACTACTACTTTGGGTATTTCCTATTCAGTATGTAGTGTATTTAAGCATGTATTCAACCATGAGAAGTTAAATTCCATATATGACGTGATGTGGGGAAGATCTATGATACCAGAAGCTTTATTTTTTTATTGTGGCTTTTCCCTACTGCTTTTATGTGATCTAAATTCTGTGGCATGTTGGCAACCATCCATCTCTTCTCTCACAGAGTATGTGCTTGTGGTATTTGATAGATCATGTGGTTTCAGGTTGTGAAATCCTATTTCCATCACACACGTATGCTTGTTCACCCACCCACACACACACCTTTCTCTTCTTCCGTAAGTTCCAAACTGGGAACTGTTTCTCCAGGAGCTACTGACTTTTGTTGGCTTTTGTTCATCGTTTTAGCTGACTTCAAGTGCTTTTGATAACTCGTTTTCACAAAGTTTCAACCTGAAGCCAGACGTTTAGACAAGGAAATACTCTACTGCCTGGAGACAAGGAGTTTGAAGACAGTGCCAAGTGTAGCCTGAGGGAAAAACAAAGTTTAGAGGCCAGAGGAGGGAACAAGAATGGGAGACAAATAGCAGGTAATGTCTGGAGGAGACCGCCCCTGAGGGATCAGGCCTAACAAATGTAATCAAACATAGCTTCCATCATTCAGACAATGTGTGCATGTGAATTTATTCCTAGTGGTTTTCCTCCCCTCCCTGCCCCCTTATTTTTTGTTAACTTTCTTTCATGGCCTTTGTAGGCATTTCAGTGTGTGAATGCTGCCTTATTGCTTTATGCTGAACTAAATAACACAGTTTGCCTGTTGATATCCTTCATTCCATCATGCTGCAGTATAGTTATGTAATTGAATTGAGTATGTATAACACTCTCATTCCCAACCCCCACCTCCAGCCCTCCTTCCACTGCCCCAACCTCATCAAGCTCTTGAATCATTTTAAACCTTTCTCTAACCCTTTCCTGCTCTAGGCCATTACAGTGCAAGCAACTCAGCATAATGATGCTTTCCTTACATATGCGTATTACGGCCCTGTTTTAAAATCTTCTGAGACTCCCTGTTACTGAAAAGACTTAGTTTACTTTTCATTTTTGTCATTTAGCCCTCCTTTGTCTAATAATACATGTTTCTAGTCTCTTTCCTCCTCTTACCTCTGTTCTCTAACCTGGCTGATAGCTAACATCCACTGGAAACGTTTTTAGAGAAGCAATAGACAAGTCTGAACTCTAGAGTTTTGGTAAGTGGCCTGGGGTGTGTGTGACCCAGAGGATAATTTTTTTTCCCTTGCTTTTAACTATTAGGTATTTCTAACTTGCAGCCAGACTTGAGAACCACTTATCGAAACTAACGGTTCTCAAAGTGTGGTGCCAGACCAGTAGCATCAGAATCACCTGGGAACTTGTCAGAAATGGAAATGATTGAACTCTACTCCAGCGCTACTAAATCACAAACTCTGCAGATGGGGACCAGCAGTCTGTATTTTAACAAGTCCTGCAGATGAACCTGACATACTTCAAAGCTGTGCTGTTCAATATAGTAGCTACTAGGTATGTGTGGCTATCGAGCATCTGAAATGTGGCTGGTCCAAATCGAGATCAACTATAATGTCAAATACACAATAGATATGGAAAATGCAGCACAAAAACAGAACGTGAAAGTCACATGGATGATATTTTAAATTAATTACATGTGGCAGTGCTAATATGTTAGGTAGGTTGGGTTAAATAAAATATATTATTAAAATGAATTTTATCTGTTTCTTTTTTAATGTTTCTGCAAGAAAATGTGAAATTACATATTTGGGTTGCATAGCATTTGTATTGGACCACAATGGTCTAGTAAAATTTGAACACTACTCCTTTATGCCATCACTGTTTTCCTATATAGATTATTTTCACAATAGTTTAACCAGACCATACCTGTGGTTAAACTATTCCATAATTAAACTATCCCATACCTCTGTAACTTTCATGTGTCATCCCATCACTAAAAGATCCTCCCTAGCCCTTTGTGCTTACCCTACTCTGATTGACTCTTCTTCTTCTTCTTTTTTTTTTTTTTTTGTTATTCATGGATGATTTTCTTTCTTTTTTAATTAAAGTTTATTGGGGTGACAATTGTTAGTAAAGTTACATAGATTTCCGGTGTACAATTCTGTATTACATCATCTATAAATCCCATTGTGTGTTCACCACCCAGAGTCAGTTCTCCTTCCATCACCACATATTTGATCCCCTTTACCCTCATCTCCCACCCCCCACCCCCCTTACCCTCTGGTAACCACTAAACTATTGTCTGTGTCTATGAGTTTCTGTTTCTCATTTGTTTGTCTTGTTCTTTTGTTGCTTTTGGTTTATATACTACATATCAGTGAAATCATATGGTTCTCTGCTTTTTCTGTCTGACTTATTTCACTCAGCATTATATTCTCAAGCTCCATCTATGTTGTTACAAATGGTCCTATTTCACCTTTTATCACCACCGAATAGTATTCCATTGTGTATATATACCACAACTTCTTTATCCATTCATCTATTGACTGACTCTTTTAGGCTGTTTTAATGTCTTCTTATTTCAGATGTACTCCCTAGCCACTCCAGCCTATAGCGACTCTCCTCCTATACTTTTGCAATTCTTAATTGCAGAAAGTGACGGCGATTCAGAAAGGAAACAATTATTATTAGAGAACTCATAGAAAGGAAGCATTTGTGCTCAGTCTTCAAAGATGGTGGACTCATCAAATGGTGGAAGAGGAAAATAAAAGTTCTGTCTGACTGAGGTAGTAAGGTTGGTAGATCCTGGATGTCAGAAGTCATTTCCCCCATTTTTTGCATCCCCCCGTAGTGCAGTAGAGCATGTGTCCCATAAGGCAGGAGCCAAATAAATACATGTGGCTGATGAAGCTGATGGATCTTAGAGGCAGGAGGGAGGGAAGGACAACTACTAGAAAAGTGGATAGAAGCCACAGAACTTAGGAATAATGTCTCTTTAAAAAAACAAAATAATCTCCTCATGTTTCCATTTTATGATATCACGACAAAAAATTCACCAGGTTAATTGGTTTCAGTAACCTGTAGAAATCAAACCATCTATTTGGAGTTTCAGTGATGATGGGACTGGGGTGACAAAAGGGAGAGCATTTCATTTGTAGTTCAGTAATACTTTAGGGGATTTTTCTTATGTGTTTCCTATGTTTTTATCTTACATAGGGTACAATTTTGTTTAAAGGATGGAAGAGAGACTAAACTTGAAAACAGTAGTTTTTGCTCAGAACTGTTGCTTACGTCATGCAAAGCAGACTGATGACAGTGGAGGAGCGCTAATCCTCTCTCTTGTCCATTGAAAAGCTAACACTGCCCCCTCCCAGCATCCTTCTACTTTCCCAGCATTCCCTTTCTTCTCATTTCCCACCATCATGCAATATTAAAATGGAAAGAATGACATTGTTAGGGAAGTGAAAGGGGAGTTCCTAAAGTGAAAAAATAAAAAGCCAACCATGCTTCTCCCTATATATATATATAACTTATTTGCTGCTTGTCAGACCGCTCTGGTGCATGAATTCATTTAATTCCTTCTCTAATCATACAGTTTTAGAAAGTTAATGTTTAATATTTCTGAGAAGGACCGCTTAAACCACCAGATACCCCAGATGCTTTAACAGTTGCTTCAAGCACTTCAGAAAGTTCTTGCATAAAAACATGGACTTGATCTTTGTAGGCTCCTGATGGGAACACGCAGTGCCTCCTGGATCGATCAGAACTGCCTCCAGACTCCTTTAACTCATTAAAAGGAAGATTAATATCTGCTAGCAAGTATGTTCTGAGACTCAAATAATAATATTCTAAATTCAATCAGGAAATACAAATCCCAAGACAAAGAAGTACCTAACTATGACATTACCAAATTATAAATTACCAATTTCTCACCACCACCTTGAAATAAAAGTTTTGAAAAATAAAACTACTTGCAAATGAACTTGTAAAAATACCACCAGCCAAGCACGGGGTTGGGATAAAGTATTTCATTAAAATGTCCATAGATCATTTCTTTTAGGTATAGATGAGTACCTTGCAAGTTATCACACAGCACACATTTTCACAGTTACATTGGAGAGAAATGGTATAACATCTTGCCATTTTTTTAAGACAAGAAGCAATGTGATAAATAAATTATATATGATTAGATTTAAGACATGGCAATCAATTTTAAATGGGGAATGAAAGATAAAAAGGTTAAGATATTTTCTCTCTAAAACCTGTAGGCTATCTTGGTCTATTTTACTTCTTACTTGTATATCGTTTTTACCCAACTGTCATTTGGTTTTCATTTCTCAGGAACCATCTATGCCATTGCCAAAATTGTGCTGCTGACATTGGTTTTCAAGATCAATAACGGCTCTGCCAAGGTGTTCCTTTTTTCTAAAGATGATTGCATGTTGTAAGTTTCCCCTGCTTCCCCCTCCCCATTTGCTGTAAATAGAATTTTCACTCCTTTAGAAAGTAGCAAAGGTAAGTAGTTAGAGGGGAGAGCTATATTTCCTTAGAACACTCATCAGACATTAATAATTAGAGCTGTACCTTATATATTTCAAAATGTAAATGAGGTCTACTTCCTTAGGCAGAGCAAACTTTGGGGTTGCAAATTGGCTCTGGAGCCCCTGATCATGAGTGATTTGTGTAGCTGCATTCAGACTCAGTGTCTTAACCAGCTTTCCTTACCCAAATTTAAAGAGTCACTAAATCTGATATCTGAATACCCTGTTCTCAGTCTACTGAGTTAGCAGTTCACCCACCTAAGAGTAGCTACCTTCAGTTTCTCTAGGGATGCCTAGTTAATCTCCTATTGATTTTGAGATCTGTTCCCCAACCTTCTCCAGGGCTCTTGGTAGGTTGATCTGATGGGAAGCAAGATTGAAGTGAGAAGATGGTAGCAGTATTTCCCCCCTTTTCTCCCCCTGATTTTCATGGCATTTCCAGCAGCATCTCTTCCAGAATTCCAATGTCTGCTAGGCAGCCTCTCTTCCTCTGGTCAATACTTGCCGTGTATAGATCCCACAGGATGTCCTGGCTGGTGGGTTCTGGGAATACCATCTCCCCTGGTTATCTCTTCAGACCTAGGAATGACAGCTTCTTCCTGCTCTTGCCAAACTATGGGTGGCCTCACCACGCCCTCATAGGCTTCTCTGTTCTTCCTTCCACTATTGTAGGTAGGAGATACTCTTGTTCCTGTCTAGGTCTCCTTAGTGGCTTGGTATACCCATCACCCTGGTACTATGAACTTTGCTGAGGGCTCCAAAGCAGCCCCCTTTTCTGAGACTTGCCTGATAGGAGCAGACAGAGCAGCCACAGCCAACGATGATGGATACAGGTTATGAATCGCTGACCCCCTTGGGTCAAGGAAGGGATGATTTTGTGATACAATCATGTTCCAGAACCTTCCACCTGTGGATCAGGACTAGGCCGTGTCTGACCTGAGCCACATTCTTGCTAGTTTCTTTCCTCTTCTCCATCTTGCTTTGCTCTCTCCCTTACAAACTTTTCCTAAAGAGTACACCCTCACAAAATCACATGTGTCCAAATCCTTGTTTCAAGCTCTCATTTCTAGGTGACACAACTGAGGAAGCTGTGCAACCAAAACCCCTTTTTTGAAAGTTTTTGAGTGGTTTGTATTTTCCTGGCTATATCCTGAATGACATAGAAATCTAAAGTGACTCTCAGCACCTCACCTCCTAGAAGAAAACCACAATGATAATACCTGGTAGGGTCTCCCAGTACAAAAGTTATTTCATATCCATTACTCATTTGATTGTCTTAACCACTCTCTGAGATACAGCTTCCCCTCATTGTCTCCTCCAATTTCAGTAGTTTTCTTTTAGTGTCTTTAACACAGTATAATTTTTCCACCTTAGGTTATTTCCCAAATGCTCTTACTTCTTTCTGGAATGAGGGTAAGGGATATTAGGTGACTCATGTACATGACCACTAATGTAGGAGATAGAATTGGGTCATAAAGATTTTCTGAGACCCAAAACAATGAATTTTCTATTGCCTCATATCCTTCTAATTAGGAAGCAGCCACACAGAAAATTCTTTACAAGGTGGAAATGAACACAATAAAGTAAAAAGATCTTTGAGGTTACACTGCTAACTCCCTGTCCTTGTATTGAAAGGTAAATGATCTCCCTTGAAGCTCATTTAGAGACCTTAGATCCTTCTGACAGGAAGAGCAGGAGCTATGGTGAAACTGTGCCTCCTAGAGGTGACTCTCACTGGCATCCTGGTAGCTCCTCCAGATGGGGGAACATACCTACCAGTACAGTTCTGCAAGAGTCCTGATAAGTGAGCTATTGTGCGGTAGTCATCCTTCCACTGAGGATAGCAGCCAGCTCACTACCTTCCTCTCCACCCCAAGTTCCACCATCATCCTGCTTGCTTTCAACTCCAGATGGACGACCTCTCTAATGCCCTTGCCCCTCCTACTTCTTTGATCCCTTCAACTCCATTGACTTTCACATTTATTTACGTGTGTCATGATTTGGAAGGCTCCTCCTCTGAAACATCAAACTTCAATTACTCGCTCTCCAACCACAACCTCATATCTTTCCAGCTTTCACCTCATCACTCCAGCACACACATTAGCCTCATAAAAAGTTATATTTACTTCATTGATTCATGTTTTTCCAGTTCCTCAACTATTTGTCACCTTCACTTCCTTTATTGCCTTGCTTAGACTTCATGATCTATGGTGTCCAACTATTCAGAACACAAAAATCTATCGAGTTGAACTATTCTCTTGTCAGGAACCTCAGCTCCCATACTCGCTTTCCACCTCCACCTTCATCGCAATATTCCAGCCGACATATTTAAAATTTCTCTTTTCAGCTCCTATACCCAGGTGACTAAGTGTTGCTTGAGGAAGTCAATACTCACTGTTGCACTATGAGAAAATAGAAATCTACTGCTTCACTTGGATAACTGCAATCATTAAGTGTGAACTTACTTAAAGTATATACAGCTTCACCCATCTTTCCAGTCTGAGGATATGTCCTTCTTCCTACTCAAAGACAAGCCAGCCCAGATAAAATATCCCCTCTCAACAGTTCACTGAGAACATATAACATGATTAATTCCTATTTTATGAATACTAGAACCGGGTACATGGTGGATAGTCAAAAAGTGGTCCATTTAATGACTCACTCTCTTTCCTGTGTTTTCTGTAGTTTGTGTCAAGTTTGCTTATGTCTATCTACCCTATTAAATTGTGAATTTCTTGAAGACAGGGATTCTTAGTCATCTTTTATCACTTGTACTTGGGAATGTCTGCAACATAATAAGCATGAGTGAAAAAGGTGAGAGGAAGATGAATACCTTGGCAACATAATCATTTTTATGTGTTTAAATATTATTAGCTATGATGATAAATGGATGTCTAAGTGAGGAATTTAGTAACATGCCAAGTACAAGTGTGCAATTACAGCAACTCAATGAGTTCCAAGTTACTTTACTACCAAAAGGAATCAGATAATTATTTTCAGTTCAAATTCAACTCAATTGATTAAAAAAAAAACTAATCAGATAATTTCTAGTCTAGAAAATGGATGGTCTGAGAGCCCCACATTTTCTTTTGCCTGGGTTCCCTTTGATGCCACTCAATAGAATTGAACATAACTGTGCACAGATGTTCACGGTTTCATTCTGAAATCTACTTTATCTTTTTTGCTGTGTTTATATGGTTTCACATCGGATACCCTGCTCTTTGTGTTGTTTTTTTTTTTTTTCTTTTTATAACAGAAATCATCAAAGTGTTATAATTCCTACCTTCTTAATGCATTACTTCAGTTTCTTTATTGCTGGCCATTGCCCAGTCATGGTCAGTCTCTCTCTCTCTCTCTCTCTCTCTCTCTCTCTCTCTCTCTCTCTCTGTTCTCACACACACACACACACACACACACACACACACACACTCAAATATGATATAGAGTATAGAATTAAGATTCTAAAATACAACATAAACTTTCCAGGTCCTTTCTTGATTTAAGTAAGCCCCATTGGAACCTCCAGACACTACATTTTCTTACCTGAGGTCTCCTGACCACTCTAGAAATGTTCTTCAGAAATCTGACTTTTTTTTTTTTAACTGCAAAAGAATCTCACTTTGAACTCCTACTTTCCCACAAGACTCTAAAGAATGTCAGATAAGAACAGAGCTCTCCTTTCCTCTTGTTATAAAATTCTGAGTTTCTGGCTACTCATGAAATAAGAAACTACACTCTTAGCACAAGGGCACTTGATGACTCCCCAGAATGGGCAAGCCTTGATTATTCAGGTGTGTACATTATGCACTTGTGAGTTTTCTGTAGTTTATAATTCTAGGTTGAATTTTCTCTTTTGTCATGCATAGTTCAAGACCATCTCCACTTATATTGTTAGTGTGTGTAAGAATCTACAAAATTTAAAAGCATTAATCTAGTAAACTATAATTAGGAAGTTAAATATGTTGCCCCCAAATCATATAAAATAGTCAAAACCAAAAGTAAAGTACTTGGTGCATTGCCCAGGCCCAGGAAATGCCCAGGAAGGAGGTATTAATTTTCCTAACTGCAAGGATTGTAGCCTGTTGACAGCTCACAGCAGTCTTTCCTCAAGAAATGCCCTTGAGCGAAAGGAGCTCTTTGCCCAATGTTATAAGTCCCCTGAGGCAGAAGCTCACATCCAATGATTTTTCAGCATGGGAAGTTTCAGAACCTACCTCTCATCCTCTTCCCTCAATTTGGGTAGGCCATTCCAGCTTCAGAGCTCCCCATGTGATCACTTGAAACTTTTGTGGCAGCTGTTTTCAGTTTAATTTTCCCTCTGCCCAAACCTGTTTCCTTTACTCCCTTACATGTGCTCCTATAAACTACCTAGATGCAATCTGCCAGCTCAGGGTCTGTCTCTCAGGGAACTAACGTAACACTGTTCATGCCAGGGGTGCTCCTAAAAAGCAAACATGATTTTGGAGCTGGATCACCTATCAGCGGTCTGGGAATAAGGACCCTGTTACTGGTGGTAGGGAGGTTATGGATAGCCGCTAGCCAACTGTAGTGGTGCAATTGTTAAATGTGTCATTTACTGATATGGGGATAGGAAGATGAAATAGCTCATGCATTGTAAATGTCAGGGAGAATATTAATTATAAGAAGAGGGGAATTAGATGGTCCATTCCACCAATGCATTTGAAGAATAGCAGAACATGCCAACCCAAAATATGCTCTTTTGGTATACTGATTATTCTGAGCTGAAGGCACTTGAAAAACAGCAAACGAAAGAAGAGGCTTTCTCTGAACTCCCCTTATCTGCTTAAAGACAAATCCCCCAAAAGGAACTCAATTGTTATAAATCCACTCCATGGGAGTTTCATCAACCAGAGGCAATGACTCTTAGCCCAGGAGACAAGACTAGAAGTCAATACCACACTAGACAAACTTTGTTGTGGACTCTCGTATCTCCCACCTATTCTTCTAAGGGCCCATTCATCTCTCCTAAAAGTCATTTACTCTTCCCTAAGAGGCCTACATGCCCTTCTCCTTCCTCTTCCCCTACAAAGATGATATGTAAGTCTAAATTCTAAGCCACCTCTGAGAGTTACTCCTCTCCTATTTCCCATGGATACATGAGGCATATATGTTAATAATGTTTTTTCTTTTGTTTTTCTGCCTTTTATTATGGAATCTCAGCAAGAATTCAGGTATGGGTTTGAATTTTCCATTTGTAGGGCCTCAGCCATCTCCAATGTTTGATCTACAGAAAGTTTGATCTACAGACACAGTATCTCACCTAACAATGCATCAGATCAAGGACCACTTTAAAGCAAAAGAGGTAGGGCAGTTGACTTATGACAATAGAATACACTATGCTTGTAACAGACTACACCATTGAAAAGCTGCAAGACTTACAGAGAGACACAACTGCCTTCTAAAAGTACAGCTGAAGCAGAAGCTTGGAAATGATACTTTGCAAAGATGAGCTGTCATCCTCCAGGGTACACGATACATCCTAAGTTAGTAATCATCATATAGTGCTGTGTCCCTAGTACATGTGTCCCTAGAAGATGTGAAAGTAGGAGTCACTCCTTTTACTATCACTCCTAGAGAGTCACTTGAAGAATTTGTGCCTCTGACTCTGCAGCAATAAGCTTTGCAAGTCTGGAGGTTCTGTTCCCAGAAGATGAATGCTTTTACTAGCAAGACTTTAAGTTCTGCTTGGTTTCTTAGGTTCCATGTGAAAATGTTAGGAAAGGAGGCACCATCCTGGCTGAGATCATGAATCTGATCGTTATACACACACACAGCACTGCCAGGACACAGTGGGAGCAGGCTGGGAAACCTTGAAAAGCCAAGTGATCAATGCACTGAGGTATTTCTTGGAACTCCTTACCCTATTTTGACAGGAAGTGGTCAAGAATAGACACCACAGTTTGAGAAGTATATGGTGGCTAGAAGGTCAGAATTCTTCGGAATGAGGATTTGAATTACCTCACCCAGTAAACCAACTAGACCAGTGAATGTACTACTTGACATTGAAGGGAATCTAGAAGGTGTGGTAAAGAAAGGAGGCAATGAGTTCCCCAAACCCGCTTCAGTGATGAAGGCTGTAGTTGGCCCCACTAATCTTTCTCTTATATGTCACTTCAGGAAAGAAACCTACCAGGATCCTGGAAAAGATGATTTTAGACGGTAAACTTATCTGAAACAAGTGCATCTGAATTTTACAAGTGCTGGACTCTAGAGGATGCTGCAGTATGCCACCCAAATCTGCATGTCAGGACCAAGGTGCTCGTTCCCTAGCTGCTGTGAGTGTGGCTGATACTATTAAAGCTGAATCCTAGCCTAGAATTTGCCTCAGTAGAGGGCAGCTGCCTGCCCAATATTAGGTCCCATTCCCTATAGCTGCCCACATCCAGGAACTGCTCCACATGGGGTGGTGGTGGTGGCGGTGGTATAAAAGTCAATTTGAGTAATTTCTCTAAAGCCATGCAAGACTCAGGGCTCCCTAGGGGATTTACTGAGGCTGCCATGCAACCATGTTGTAATTCCACTTTTCCCTCTTCTCAGCCCTGCTTCTTTAATTCCTCCAGAGAGTCTAATCCCATGGGTACTCTCTAGTAAAATCCCTGCATGAAAATCTCTCTCAGTCAGTTTTTTGGGGAACCTAATGTAAGATACTAGATTCATATTACAAACTTGTTTAAGCACTTGTTTAAGAATCTTGATCTATATCACCGATTGGTTTCCAATTTACAAGGGCATCTGTAGCGTCCAAGAGGTTTTATATTTTGCATCTCTTTGTATCATTTAAAATCCCAGGCTTTGTATTTATAGAAGTTTTTTATACTATGAGGTGGAGGTGGGTGGGTCAGAGCCACATGCTGTGGAATCCTCCCTCCAGCGAGGCCAGCACGGATTTTCCTCACACCAATGCAAGGCAGAAAAATGTGGAAATATGGCTGATAATATCTCAAGTTATTAAAAACATTAAAAACATTTTTTTAACTTTTAAATATACAAATTAATAATTAGAAATTAGTTCAAATGCAGCAACGAAAATGCAAGTACTTCTATATTTTAAGAGGGATAATGATGGGCACATAAAAAATGTTTTTTCTTATGTTAGTCTACATTTTTAAAAAGCACTTTGGATTTCAGGATAAACTCTCAGCTAATTCTGTAAACATGAAATTCTTACTACTGATTTTTGAACGATGTGGAACATTTCCTTGGGGAACAAATCTTTACAGGGACCCAAAGAGGTAGACAACATACCAAAGAGTGAAGGCAGGGACAACAGGTGGCAGAGACCCAGTGGCTTTTTCCTTAAATACATTTACGCTATAGTTTCACTAGCTCTCCTCTTTCTAGAGTGAGGATAAGCAGCAATCAAAACAAGTAAACAGAACTACAGTTGACTCTTGAACAACACCAGTTTGAATTACACCAGTTTGGGTCCACTTATAGGCAAATTTTAAAAATAAATACTGTAAATGTATTTTCTGTTCCTTATGATTTTAAAATAGCATTTTCTTTTCTCTAGCTTACCTTATTAGAAGAAAATAGTATATAATATAGATACTATACAAAATATGTGTTAATTGACTGTTTACACTATCAGGACGGTTTCTGGTCAACAGCAGGCTATTAGTAAAGTTTTGGGGAGTTAAAAGTTATAGATTTTCGACTGTGCAGGTTGTCCCAGATTGCGCAAGGGTCCACTGTATAAGAAATCCATAAATAAGCAGAGAGGTTGCAGCCTTTCTGCGTGGGATGGGTGAGAGTGAATGGGAAAGCACTCATTTCCTACAGATTTCTGACCTCAGCTATTTGGCAGGATTTGACCTGCCCCAGGTCTCATCTGCTTCCAGGTATTTCACTGGACTCCATGACTGTAGTGTGGCTTTAACTTTCTCTGTTTTCCAGAGCTCATATTCCTCAAACACAGAAAACTAAAACTAACTATAATCGGTGACCATGGGACCCACAATTCAATTTAGCCTAGCCTAATTACTTGGAAATGCATCTTCCTTTGCTTTTTGTGCTAAAATTTATTTAAACTTGGTCCAGCAAAGAGTGCATGTGTTTACTGCCATGTCAGGACAATAAAAAAGCCAAATACAGCCTTCTTGTGAAATAACTAATTGTATATATAAGAGAAGTTTAGCTCCTTTCCAGTTGCCACTGGAATCTATAGTGTTTCATGGAAATCCTGGCACTCATTTTAAGGATTCAAATAAATGGAGAATTGTGCCAGTCCCACTTGTTGTTGAGGCCTCATGCCAGGCTCTGAGGGGAGTTCATGCTCTTTTTATATCCACGTTGCTAAGGTGATTTTTGTGGGATGAAAACACACTGGCAACTCACTGTTAATGTGTTTACAAAAGAATATGAATGAGTTTCACCTCCTATAGTCAGGAGCACTTCTGCTTCTGCTTAACTCTTTGAATCCAACTGTAGGGGGCAAGGTTATTCGCTAGCAAACCGTGAACCAACTAGCAAATTAAGTAAAAACTCCTTCGGTTGCTGTTGAGATACAATTACTCTCAGCAGCCACATATACAATCTGTTAAATAGTCCCAATTAACTATTTAGAGCTCAAAGTGAAAAACAGAATATATGTGAAACTAAGTGAGAAAAAGATCATTCAGTTCCAAAATGAAATTCACCTTGCTTTTCAGAGCAAGCACCTTAACTCTCAGTAAATCGAAATGGTTTAGTAAAACAGTTGGCTGGTTGGCTTTTGTGTGTGTGTGTGTGTGTGTGAATGGGGAGAATTGAGATAACCTATTTAATCAAATAATCAGTGATTATTTATTACAACAGTGTCCCTTTGGACACAGACATGAGGAATGGGGCAGAGAGCCTGGTGACTGTCTGGTTTGCATAAATAATACCAGAGAAACTGAGTAAAGGACTAGAATAAAGGCCACTGTTTTCCTGGGAAAGGGATTGGCTTTATTGCTTTGCCCAGTTCTTCTCAAAGCCTGGGCATGACTTTGTTCACTACTGCATCGGAAGCAAACCTACTCACGGATCACTAATTCTATTTTATGAGACAGCTAGGAAAAAGAATCTTACCACAGTGTAAGCAACAGAGTTCTTAACATGTTGGAGAATACTGCTATCAGAGGCATTCTAGTGAATGTGGTTATGAACATGAACTCTGGTGCTAAACTGCCCGGGTACCACTTTGTACTTCATGAATTGGGGCAAATGACTCAACCTTTGTGTCCTGCTTCGTCTGCTGTAAACAGGAATAAGGAAAGTAACTACATCCTACATGAACGGTTCATGTATGTTAAAGTGGAGAGTAAACGTTGTGTCAGTATTTATTATTATTTTTAATACAGTTGGGATAGTTTGGACTCTTCAATTAGTACATAGAGAAAATTACCATGTACTTTATATTCCAGGACCAGAAGTACTTTTTTTGTTCACATAAGTACATTTTGTATGGTTTTGACACAAATTTCTACCAAGACCTTTTTGTTCCCCAACACTTTAACTAAAGGAACCCGATGTTTTCACTATAGATTGACTTCTCAAATTATTTGATTTGCTAGAAGCTAAGCTGTATTGCCCATGACACATAAAAAAAAATCTAGGAAAATTTTAATAAAGTATGGCCACTTTCCTGCTTTTGCATTTAAGCTATTTTAATTGAGGAAAGGATCCCCTCAATTACAATGACATCCCTTTTCTTATGTTAAATAGTCCCAGTTTCTTCAAACTTTTCTCTTTCTATAATTTGTACAACTTTATCACTTACCTTTCTTTGTTTTGTGGTTTTTTGTTTGTTTGTTTGTTTCAATTAAAGTTGATTGGGGTGACAATTGTTAGTAAAGTTACATAGATTTCAGGTGTACAATTCTGTATTACATCATCTATATATCACATTGTGTGTTCACCACCCAAAGTCAGTTCTCCTTCCATCAACATATATTTGATGGCTTTTGCCCTCATCTACTATCCACAGTCCCCTTCCCCTCTGGTAACCATTAAACTATTGTCTGTGTCTATGAGTTTTTGTTTCTCATTTGTTTGTCTTGTTCTTTTGCTGTTTTTGGTTTATATACCACATATCAGTGAAATCATATGGTTCTCTGCTTTTTCTGTCTGACTTATTTCGCTTAGCATTATACTCTCAAGATCTATCCATGTTGTTACAAATGTTCCTATTTCATCTTTTCTTACTGCCGAATAGTATTCTATTGTGTATATATACCACAACTTCTTTATCCACTCATCTATCGAAGGGCATTTTGGTTGTTTCCATGTCTTGGCCACTGTAAATAAAGCTGCAATGAACATTGGAGCACACGTGTCTTTATGGATAAATGTTTTCAGATTTTTTTGGGTAGATACCCCGGAGAGGGATTGCTGGGTCATATGGTAATTCTGTTCGTAAATCACTTGCTTTTCAACACTGAGGCACTTTAATTTGTCAGTGACCTTTTAAAATACAGAGCTTGGGACTGGACCCTCTGTAGGGCTCCAGAAGGTACTGCAATGGTCCACAGGAGGCCTAGGTCGCATCTTGCAAAACAGAGCACAGTTTTCAGAAAGAAAATAGGAGCACTTTGTAAACTGTAAATCCCTTTATAAATGCCCTAATACTTTATAGATTTTCTCCGGTATTCTTTAAATTACATACATCACAGGGGTTAAATGACTTTGTTCAGAGCCAGTGGCTCAGGAGTACCTGTAATAAGAAAAGGCAACTATTCTTATTTCTTAATTAAGACTCTTGTAACATAAGGAGGTGTTGGGAAATTAATTTGACAGCCTACATTAATGTGCATTACTTTAACAATTATGTCTGATTTATTTTTGAGAAGCTAAGCAAGTATTGATTCATTTCTCTCGCCTTTTATGAGTAATCACATTCAAAGTAAACAACATCAATTATTAAGGATCTGATTTTGCATGGTAACTAACTTTATACTGAAAGAATGTCAAAGTGCACTGGAAGAGAATGTATGAATTGATTTTTTGATAACTTTCAGAGAATCTCACCAAAGCTAATTTATTTGTAGTGAATTTCATAGGACTTTTCAAAGAATCACCACATTTTAGTGCTAGAAGGAAACTCAAAGATCATCTAGCCCAATCCAAACAGAAATATAGAGGGTGCCAAAAAAAATGTATGCACATTTTAAGAAAGGAAAATTTTGTATTAAAATTGTAATACTATTTTATATACCAATAACAAAAGATGAATACAAGTCATGTGTATACATTTTTTTGGCACCCCTGGTATATAGAGTGAAGAAAGAGTTTAAAATTGGGAAAGCTGGATATCTAGTACTCTAATTAATTTTTATATTACCAACAAAGTTTTCTTTTATTTTTATTTTTTAAGCTGGAGCAATACCTAGTCATTGATAGTTAATGTCTAATACTTAAAAATTAATACTTAGGTATCATGCAATGTAACTGTGACTGTCATGGTTAAGGACCAATGCTAGCTCACCCTAACTCGGGAGAAGAGGGTGAGCGGACACAGTAGTAAGTAAGGGTCCATTTTCTCTATAGGTAATGTCCTGATATTTGCAGTTAAGAGTCCGTTTTTTTTGGCCACTAATAACACATTAAAATGATTTGCTGATGTAAAAAATGATGGCAGTGTTTGGTGATAAGTGTGGGTTTTTAATTTTGTTTTGGTTGTAGTTTTCCATATCATCTAATATATATATTTTTTGCTTTAAATGTACATGATTTGTAATTGGAAAAATCATGCATTAAAATTTTAGAGAAATATACTTTCTGTTCCAGATTCTCTGATATAAACAGAAAACTAGGAGGTTACAGATGACTTTCTATAAAAAGTGTAGGTAGATTACAATTTATTTAAGGATTCTTTTTCGTTTTCTGTTTAATCCTCTGTTCCAACCCTCTGGCCTGGTGAGAACTGACCTAAGTGTAAACAGGTGTCAGTGCCTATAATGCAAATAGAGAGCCTTTGCTCTGACTTTTCCCACCCAGATCCACGTCATTCTCAGCCCCATCGTTTATCTCCATTTTCAGGTCAGAGGTAGGGAAGGAGCAGCGGCTGCTTCAGGACTGGTGGCTGTTGTGTAGATTTCTTTGCAGTGATGTTGAGTGTAGCTACAGATGACTATATAGAGAAACATTTGAAACAGTGTTATGGTGGAATTTGGGTTGATTTAATTATTGTTTTCCATCTATATATTCTAATTTTTCCATATGGTAATATTATATAATTCAAAAGTCAGTAACAATCCTGTAATACAAGGTTATGAGTAGCAGTACTGCTCATAAATATACTGCTCATAAATAGCTTTTAAAATAGCTTAATTTTTATTATCTGCAATGTAGGAAGAATGCAGAATTTTACAAGAGGTTGAGGTTAATGATTTGCCTGTGTTTACACAGGGAGCAAGGAAGTGGAGGGACTCAAATAATTTTCATTAAATAAATGCCTTTTCCTGACATGTTTATTTTCTGATCTTTTGTAGTCAGTCTTAAAACCTGACACAATTCAGTAAGAAATGGAAATAGCCTGAAACCATTTAGCATTTAAGAATAAAATGCATTACACAGTAGATTTTTTTTTGTTTTTTCCTCAAACACCAACATTCGCTCAATTTTTTCTCTACTTTGATAAACATCCAATGCTAAATTGCTTTGGAAGACCTGAGTTTGCAACAGTAAAATTGAGGGATTAAAAACCTATTTTGCAAGTGTGTAATATAGACAGGAACAAAGCCAATATTGGCAAACGCTTTAGGTGGGAAAATGAATAGGAATGACAATGACTTTTGGAAACGAAACTCATTGTCTTGTAGAATGTTCCGTATTCTGCTTTTGATTTTTAAGCCAATCTAAAAAAAAAATAGATAAGTTAAGCTTATTTACATTTATCAATATGATAGATAAGTTTGGTCTTTTATAATGTAGACTTATATTTACTGTGTATCTTTTATTAAGTAGTTTATTTTTCTGCTTTTTAATTATTTTTTTTCTTTCAGTTTATAATACCTTTTGTGTTTAAGATGTATACTAATGAAAAATTACCTTATTTTAATACTTTTTAAAAAAAATAAATTTTATTGGGGAATATTGGGGAACAGTGTGTTTCCAGGGCCCATGGGCTCCAAGTTGTTGTCCTTCAATCTAGTTGTGGAGGGTGCAGCTCAGCTCCAAGTCCAGTCACTGTTTTCAATTTTTAGTTGCAGGGGGCACAGCTCACCATCCCATGTGGGAATTGAACTAGCAACCTTGTTGTTGAGAGCTCGCGCTCTAACCAACTGAGCCATCCAGCCACTCCTATTTTAATAATTTTATTTAATGCTTTCAGTCCCCTTCTTTCCTTCGATAGATGTCAACTATTTTGTCAACGTTTCTTTTACTTCTACCTATTACATTTGCAGGAGTCAATAAGTGTATTCTATTTTCTCTTTCCTCCTATTTTTTCTTCTTTTTTTTTGGTGTTACTTTGACTTTGACAGAGAACAGAATATTTATGTACTATTTTTTTCTTTCTCAATCCCACCTATGTTATAGTCTTAGATCTATAAATAAATATACTTAATCCTCATTACCAGTAATTTTGCTGGTTTCCTTAATCATCTCTTTGTTAAACGAATTCCCCTTTCAGTAGATTCCCCAGGGAAAACTCCTGGGAGACTTCATATTTGAAGAAGAGCTTGGCGAGATATAAAATCCTCTACTTACCCCTTTTCTTTAAATTTATGGAGAGTGTTCTTGCACTGCTTTCTTGCTTGATGTTGCTGACAGTCTGATGCCAACCTGATTTGCTTTCCTTTTTAAGTAACTTTTTGATTCTGTTTAGAAATGCAGAGGGATCTTTTTTTTTTTTTTTAATTTCACTTTTTTTATTTTTAAAGTTCAATGGTTTTACTAGGATATGTCTCCCAGTCGACTATTCTGGATTGATTTTTTGAGACAAAAGATGGATCCATGCAACATGCAGATTGAGGTGTTCTTTTATTTCAGATAACTTTTCTTGAATGATAGTATTAAATATTAATCATCTTCCATTGGCAACTAGGGTTCTGGAGGACAGGTTGAGGAGAGACTCACTCTATTCTTTGTGTTTTGTACTACATGAGGTGTGATCAAAAAATATGGTGAATGTTTAAATATTTTTTTTACAGTAAAAGACACATTGTCATTAATCCCCTTTAAAATACTCCCCTCACCTCGAACACACTCTTCACATCATTCTTGCCACTTTCTGAAGCAGCTCTGGAAGTCCTGTTTCCCAAGTGTCTTTAGGTACGTTGTTGTGGTTGCCACAATGTCCTGAATCAATTCAAAATGTTTTCCTTTCATGGTCATTTTGACTTTGGTGAAGAGCCAGAAGTCACACAGGTGCCAGATCCAGTGAATAAGGTGAATGAGGACACACTGTAATGTTTTTATTTGACAGAAATTGTGATACCAGAAGTGATGTGTGGCACAGAGCCTTTCCTTTGTGATCACAAAATATAGTGAATGCTGCTGCCGAGTGCCATCCAACGGAAAGGCAGGGATCTTCAATACAGGAAGCAGCGCGACGAACCTTAGTAACAGTGTGTGACAAGTTTCAACTTGTTTGGTACAGTCGGTCGGGTGTGAGCTATGGTTGAGAGAAGGTGTGTTTTAGAGAAGGTATGTTTTAAAGTGTGCCGTAAATCATCCTCCCTCGTGACAATGCTCCATGTCACACCTCACTCTGGCACGGCAATTTCTGTCCAATAAAAACATTATGGTATGTCCTCATCCACCTTATTCACTGGATCTGGCATAGTATGACTTCTGGCTCTTCCCCAAAATCAAAATGACCATGAAAGTAAACGTTTCCAATCGATTCGGGACATCGAGGCAGCCACAACAGCGGCAATCCTCACGAAAGAGGTCTTCCAGAACGGCTTCAGGAAGTGGCAAGAATGATGGGATAAGTGTGTTTGAAGCAATGGGGAGTATTTTGAAGGGGGGTTAATGGCAATGTGTCTTTTACTGTAATAACTTTTTAAAATTTAAATATTCACTGTAATTTTTGATCATACCTCGTATAGTACATATTCAAAAATAAATACAATGAGGAGTTTACAAAACCAGAATCTTTACTTAATATTTTGAATATGCTGTGCATTGTTTTTTATTCATTGTCAATAGAAATACGTTGAAATACTAAAGTTATCTGGATATTCACCAGATCCTATACAAAACAGTTTAATAAAAGTAGATATTGTTTTCTATAAGGCCACTTTTGAGGCCATTTACTCAATGCTGTATTTCTGAATAGTCACAAAAGAATTTAGTTTATTAGCTTAGTATCAAGAAAAGTTTTTACTTTTTCTGATAATCTGATTTGATTTTCAACTTGTATATACTAAGCTATATGAGCGATTGTCATATTTCACGTCTCTGGCAATTAAAAATTATAAAAAGTCACTCTGAACTAAAATTTTATTATTAATCATAACACCAAATCTTTGTTCTTAAACAGAACTTAAGTAGAGTTACATTTGTGATCTGTACAAAGTTAGTGAAGAGGACCTTACGGAATGCATTTAAGAAATAAATTATTAACTTCATTCTTTTTTTATGCCTCTATCCTTGTTTTAAGTTAGTGCTTAGTAGCACATATGACTTCTAGAGAAGCTCAACAAATGTAAGCTATCTATATTTTTCATGTTTCGATATATTTTACAGAGCTTGGTATGTTTATTTCAGACATTTTTGAAAAAAGCATCATGTAGAGAGATGGAATTATTGAGTCATATAATCTTTTTTAAAAATGTGAATATATTGAAGTCACCATTTATAGATACCCACTACAACCTAATTACACCACACTCTTACAGTGTAGCTTTCTGTACCGCAAATGTCTGTGTGAGAACAGCAGGAATGTGGTGATAGGGCAACTTTCTAAAATGTAAAAATGTTTAAGCTTTTGTTTTGTGAATAACCCTAACAATCCCAGGCAGTGAGGAAGGTATGCAGAAATATTGTAAATGTTAGCATGACTAGTTTTCCAGATCAGGAAGACTGGTAGAGATTTTCCCCAATTTCCATTGCATGCTCTCTACAGACTGATTTCTTTAAAGAGGACATACTCCATTTTTTCCTTGGGGGAGGGGATATAGTTCAGGGGGAAATTTTTGTTGTTATCAAAATAAACTGACATGGATTTGAATTCTCATTTTGCCACTTCTAAGCTATATGATATTGAAAATTTTACTTACATCCCTTTTAGCACTTTTTTTTTTTTTTAAATAGACATGAACATAAGAACACCTACCTTACATGGTGGTTTTGGAGATTAATTGATAACATGAAAAGTGATTAGCATAGGTTAAATATGTGTCAGCTCACTTTTCTGCTCTCTGTGCTTCATTTGGAATAACTTTTGAAAGAGCTGGCTCAGCAAACATTAAGTTTCTGTGTTACAGCTCTCAAAGATCATGTAACATTACTTAATAAACCTGAGATGAAAAAGTAGCCTTACGGACAATCCCCAATTCAGAGAGTTTTTTGCATTAATATTTTCATTGATTTATCCCTCTAAGCAAAAGATAAACCCTCCAGGGGAGACTGTGTGATACCAAGCAGTAGCATTTATTATGATATTTCTGTATAATTTTCCATTTCCTGTGTCTAATCAGTTGGTTGTAGGAATAAGGTATGTAAGTCCCTATGATTTTGTGAGTCTGGAGTGCATTACAGAATCAAAAGAGCATGCATGTTGGTAAGAACTCAGTGTGTGAGAGAGAATATTTGAAAATTAAAAGAATCCCTCACACCTTTAGTAAAAAACTGGTTGTTCTATAGCCATCATAAAAACATCCACCTGAAATGATTTTACATCTGTCTAATCAATCGCTGACTGCTCAGTTACCATGGTTCTAAGAAATCACCAAAACTGATTTTGAAGTTTCATAATCAATCAATAACCCCTTGTATTAGTAAGTACACTTGTGAAAGCCAACCAGTCATTGATAGCCTCATGTTTTGAAAATTACCTAATCAGTGACAGACTCACTTCATTAAACACACTTCTAAGGCTGACATCAACCCATTCTACTTCTGTAACCAACACAAAATGCACTTCTGCATCCAATACCTAACATGTTTCTAAGACTGGCATCACCAGAGTCTTGTCTCTCTAATAAACAGGTCTCAAAACACACTCTTCTCCCCTAACATACATAACATCAGCAGTTTGCTTTGCTCAAATGAAATTCTGTCAGGCTAGGATTGTTCTTCCTTATTTAAGAAAATGATACACTTAGCCCTGAATTTTCCTTCAGATTTTGAGTAGTAGTCTCAAACCTTGAGATCTTCCTTTTTTTGATGGAGGCAGCAAAAACTGTTAGGCAGATTATTTTCAAGCATTTAAGAAACACTGATCATCTTTGGGAGTTAGCATGCTTTTCTCAAGAAAATTCCAAGCAATATAACTTTACTTAATTTCTTTACTACTTCAGTTAATTCTACAAATATTTATTGAATGTCTACTATGACGGAAACACCATTCAAGGAACTGGACAGACATAGACGATACAGGGCCCATTCCTTTAAAGTCTTAAAATATAGTGGCAGAGACAGAATACACACATAATTGTAGCAAAATATAATGATTTCTGTAATTGGAGTCTGTGCAGTGTTCTAAGATAATAAAGAGGAAAGATTTGCTATCTTTTTCTTTGGTGCTAGCTGGTTTGGGGCAGGGCTTCACTGAGTAAATAACATTTGAGTTGTAGCTTGAAAAATGTGTAGAAGTTGAAGCAACAGAGACAGTAGGTGATAATAAAATAGCATCTGCATAGATTCAGAGCCAAGATCAAGTATGGGATATTTATTCAGTGAGGGAAGGAAGTGTGGAATGATGGGTAAATGAGAGGAGTGACGGTGATAAAACAGGCAAAGATATGATGGGGCCAGTTTGTGGAGAGCCCTTCGTGAATACACAGTTGGAGAGAGGAAAGACTGAAAGTGAAACGTCCATAATTGACACAATGCAAGTCTCCATCAAGAATATCTAGAATTGAGCAGAGGAATTGGGGCCAGGATCTTACAAGTGAGAGATTGAAGAAAGAGACTAGGGTCAACAACATTAAATGCTACAGAAATGATGAATCAGATAAATAGGTGAAATAAATCATTGAATTTAAGACTTGTGAGTCACTGATGACCTTGGAAAGAGCAGGTTCAGTGGAGAGATGTGATTATAGCAAATTCTGAAACTTCATAATGAAATCTGTAGTGAAAGAAGTACAGAGACAGATAGCTTAAGACGGACCAGGGAGAGAAGTTTTTCTTTAGGAAAAGAGGGAACTTCAGCACACTTGTTGAGGAAGAAAAAGCAGTCAATGAAGAGGAAGAGACTGAGGATGGAGCAGGATCAGAAGAGATGTTTGGAGATGAATACAATTGGGGTTGAATGTGGTGGGTGAGGATGAATATTAATATACATAATATTGTAGTCGGAGGAGGAATGTGAATAAATTAATTACCTGGAGTGTTCACTGTGTGTTCTAGAAAGCAGTACTGTTTTTCTTCTGGATATAAAAGTGAAAGCTTATGGAAGAGTGTAAAAACCTAAAATGGTCACCTTAGTGAATGGGAAAGCTATTTGAATAGAGACAAATGAAAGATTGCCCAGCAGCACTGAGGATACAGCTGAGGTTGGAAATGGTGCATAGGAAATAAGTCCAAGCAATCTAGTTATGTAATTTTTCTCCAGCAGTTGTTGGCTGCTTTGAAATATCTGTTGAGCAAGCAGATGGTTGTATGAATTATAGGCTATGGACTGGTAACTCAGATGAGCTGGAAGGACCAGGAGTTGAAGGACTGGAGGATATAGGCAAGAATTCCTTGCATTGGTGGTCCAGGCTAAGTGGGGAAGGGAGAAAATGAGACTACTAATTTGGGAGATCAAAGTAATACCATAAATGAAACATTATGCTGAATGAATTTGATACTTAGACAAGATGTATAAACGTATTTTTGAGAATAAGTAGTGGAGTAGGATGAATTAACTATATTCTGGATGTAATCTTAATGCCTGGGTATCATGCTGAATGGAACCATGAACTTTATAATTAGATCTCCTTAGCTCAAGATTTAGAGCTGTAATTTAGATAAAGATATGCTTATGAAAGTGACAAAGAAAGAATCAATATTTCAAATCATACTTTACGCTAGACCCACACTAAACAAACCTGTTCTTGCTTAGTCTTCCTCCTCGTAGTAAATGACACTATGTTTCCTAATTAAGTGCTTAATCTGAAAAGGTAGGCACCGTGCCCAAGTCTGTCTCTTTTCTCTTACATTACATACTCAACCATGGACAAATTTTGTCAGCTATAGCTTGAAAATATATCACAAGTTTTCCATATCTTACCACCTCTATACTGCAACCCTAGTTCTCTCTTGTAGTTAACCCTAGTCTAAATCCCCATCATCTCATCTAGGTCACTGCAAAGCCTCCTAACTGCTCTCCACGTCCACACTTGCTTCCTACAGTCTGTTCTCCACTGAGCAGCCAGAGCGATGAGCTATCCTTCAACAATATAAGTCAGCTCATGTCACTCCTCTGGATCACCTGCATTACACTCTGCAAAATCCCATACCATCACTGTGGTCTAGTGTCTTGTATGAGCTGGTTCTTGGTTACATGTTTACCTCATTCCCTACTACCTTCCCTCTCACTCACGGTGTTTCAGCCACACTGGCCTCCTTGCTGTTTCATGAATCATTTTTTTTTTAAATATTGTTTCTGTGTTGAGGTGATAAATTTTAGTTATATTGGATTATGCAAAATATATTTAAAAAATTGATTAGAACTGTTTCTTTCTACCTTTTTAATGTGGCTACTAGAATATTTAAAATTGAATATGTGGTTCATATTATACTTTTATGGGACAGCATTGGTTGTGCCTCTGGATTGTTCCTACCTCAATGTATCTTCTCCCAAGTGACTAGTGATGGGCTACGGAATTCTTTCGGGCAGCTGGCTCAGCTGTCAAGAAAAAGACCTAGATATGGGTCAGAAGAGAAAGAGGACAAAACTGAAACTCTTTAAGCACTTCTGCATCTATTCACCACTGTGTTTGCCGGCTAAGACATTCAGAAGTAATGACCACTACTTCCCCTTACCTTCTGAATCTTATGCGAGTTCCTCTTTTGGCTGCTCTAACTCAGAACCATACAGAGAAGGGGGCTGATGGGAAGTACAGTTCCCAGATTAACCAATTTGTCACTAGAAAAATTCCATATGGCTTCTAAAGGAAGACTCGCTGGACTGTTAGGGGTTTGGAAACCATGTCATAGGAAGAATTGTTTTAGGGTACTGAAGAGAATCATTCTGAAGTGAAAAAGAGAGGCTTAAAAAGGGGCATGTTGTTAAATATTAGAAACACTGTTGTGTAGAAGAGGAAATTTACTTTGCAAGTATAAGGCCTCCAAAATTTCTCTCTTGACCTCTATGGAAATATATCAATATTTTTTCTGATTAGAAATTCCTTCCCACGTGTTCTTAGTACGCTTCAGAATGCACATGTGAGAGTTACAGGGACTCTAATTTCTGTTCCACATAGGAGAGAACTTTCTAACACCTAGAATTGTGAAGAGATAGAGGAGACTATGTCTGAAGGTGGTGAGCTACATGTCAACTGGAGGTATTCAAGCAGAAATTGGACGACCATTTATCAAGTGCACTGAAAAAGGGATTTTTGAACCTCCTGAAAGTTGACCTCTGAGGTCTTAACTAAATCTAAAATTTTATAATACTCCAAATTTTATTCACTAGTCCCCAGTCATTTCCAATGACTGCTTAATCAAACCATAGCTTTTTATTCTAGTCATAGGAAAATTTTTATTTCCTTTCATCTAGAGAAATGCCTAGCACTTAAAAACTCCGTTCTGTGATCTTTTCATAGCCTTGGTCTCCTTGCAAAATATTTGTAGTTTTTGCATTGAGAGTACATCTTAACTTTACTATTTAAATACATAAATATTTCCTTAGTTTATTACCTAGCAGTCACCATTGATTTGTCTTAGCTTCTTTGAATGACTATTATTTGTCTTCTAAATTCTTCACTTATAATGTATATTCCTTTCCAAACCCTCAGCAACATGGCATAACATAATTAAAAACATTTTTTTTAATCTCAGAGAACTCTACATGTGTTATGCCCTTTATTATGATTATTTTAAAAATAAGTAACATTAAGTTTCCTTAAATCTATTGGTCAGAATAAGTAACAGAGTAACCATTTATTTATTATAGCTTGAGACTCAGCTATGTCCTTTATTAGAGAAATGTTTCTCAAGTGTGCCCCAGGAAAATGTGATTTAGTTCAAGGATCTTAGGAGAGATTAGTATCTAATAAGTCAATTCCTTAGATAGTCTTGAAAAAAGAAGAAAGACCCTTTATTTGCTAAAATGTTACAAGATTTAAGGATCTACTTGGGGCTTCAGCTGTTCTTTTTTCCAATTTTAAATGTGGCTCAATTGAGGAACTACTGTTCTTTTTGATATTAAGAAGAAGAACGCGTAGAGAAAAATAAAACGCTGGATTACTGAAATTGTTGGATCAGAGTTTCTTGATAGTTCCAGGGATATCTGTTATTATCAGACTGGACTTCTGAGTTAAGTTACATAAATTTCTCTTCCTCAATACCTAACAAAATGAGCAAATTTTATATATTGAAAATATACAGAGGCTGCTTAAAAATGTATACATGTTTCAAGAAAGGAAAAAAAACTGTATTAAAATTGTAATACTCAATATATAGCAATAACAAAAGTCACGTTTGATTTCTGCAATTATGAGAGGTGCTCAAAGTGGTTATTAGTGTAATTTTAATATAGTTTTTTCTTTTCTTAAAATGTGTATACATTTTTTGGCACCCTTTGTATAGGTACATAAACATATATGTTATCGACAATAAAACAAGGAAAGCATAACGTCACAATGTGACAGTGTAAGCTTCAATAACATAATTAAGGAAAGAAAAATAAGGTTTTGGATGGGAGTGAAAGGTTTTAGAGAGGAAAGGCAGCCCAAGTGGGGATCAAACTGCCCCCAAATCCAGAAGTCAGTTTGGTATATTTATTAAATCATGATATTCTCACAATAGCCCCAGATATGCAGAAAAGTAAACTATAATTTACCTTACCTTTTTTGTTGTTGTTTTGTTTTGAGAGGACCATGGTAGAAATTGCTACTGTCAATTATTGGTAAAATGAGGAAAGTGAAAAAGAAAGATGGTGCTCTTAGAAATAAAACCCCAACAGTTGCACTCTGAATTTGGGAAATAGTCCAAGTATGCTGGGACTCTCTCCTCCTGCCCTGCGTCCTATGGGAATGGGGTGCATCCCCAACCAGACTTACAAAACCCTCGTCTAGGACATTGAACCCACTCTCAGAAGAAAGACGTCAGAACCTAGTAGCCTGCCACCTTAGCCCTTTTCACTCAGTCTCCTTCCCCTAGGAAAGTCTACTGAATGCAGAAATGAACACGCTCAGATTCTCACACTGTATCTCAGAGGAAAGATGAGAGAGACACACACAGAGAGACCAAGAATTAATGAGAATAGTGAAGTTACTTAAGTCACCACTGCACAGTATCAAATAAAATATCTGGACACGGTTCTCCAAGAATGAGGAAAAGAGTGATGACATAGCAACTCCACTGGCTGGCTACAAATTATAAATAAATAGACAAATCAATCAGTATAAGGAATAAAAGGATAGCGTATATAAGATGTTTATAATGGTGCACTTTTTGGTGGAGGAATTCAGTGTGATTTTAAAAACTTTTTTGGTGCATCTTTTCTTACATTGTTTGAATTTGCTTCAGTATACGAAATGTCTTTTAGAAATGTGGTCTTTTTTTGGCTTTATTTTTAAATTAAGTTTATTGGGATGACATTGTTTAATAAAATTATGTATGTTTCAAGACTATACTTTCAGGGATCATTTCTACTTAGTGGTTTTTTATTTTTTTATTTTTTTAAAGTTTATTGTGGTGACAATTGTTAGTAAAGATTTCAGGTGTACAGTTCTGTAATACATCATCTATATATTGTGTGTTCACTACCCAGAGTCAGTTCTCTTCCCACCACCATATATTTGATCCCCGTTACCTTCATTTACCTATTGCCTCACCCCTTAGCCTATGGTAACCACTAAACTGTTGTCTGTGTCTGAGTTTTGTTTCTTTATTTGTTTGTCTTTTTCTTTTGTTGTTTTCAGTTTTATATACCGCATATCAGTGAAATCATATGGTTCTCGACTTTTTCTGTCTGGCTTACTTCACTCAGCCTAATAATCTCAATATCCACCAATGTTGTCGCAAATGATACTATTTCATCTTTTCTTATGGCAGAATAGTATTCCATTGTGTGTATATATATATATATATATATATATATACATATATATATATACACATATATATATATATGTCATATATATGTATATGTGTATATATATATATATATGTATATATATATACATACATATATATATATGTATGTATATATATATATCACAACTTCTTTATCCAATCATCTATCGAAGAACATTTTGATTGTTTCCATGTCTTGGCCACCATAAATAAAGCTGCAATGAACATTGGAGCATATGTATCTTTATGGATAAATGTTTTCAGATTTTTTGGGTATATACCCAGGAGAGGGATTGCTGGGTCATATGGTAATTCTATTCTTAACTTTTTGAGGAACCTCCACACTGCCTTCCATAGCGGCTGCACCAATCTCCATTTCCACCAACAGTGCATGAGGATTCCTTTTTCTCCACAGACTTTCCAACACTTGTTATTATTTGTCTTGTCGATGACAGCCATTCTAACTGGTGTGAGGAGATAGCTCATTGTGGTTTTTATTTGCATTTCTCTGATGATTAGTGATATTGAACATTTTTTCATATATCTATTTGCCATTTGTATGTCTTCTTTGGAGAAATGTCTATTCAGGTCCTCTGCTCATTTTTAAATTAGATTGTTTGTTTTTTCTTGTTGTTGTTGAGTTGTATGAGTTCCTTATATATTTTGGATATTAGCCCATTATCAGAGAGGCATTCTTTACAAAAATCTCCTATTTGGTTGGTTGCCTCTTTATTTTGTTGATGGTTTCTTTTGCTGTGCAGAAGCTTTTAAGTTTGATATCCCATTGATTTATTTTAGCTTTCACTTCCCTTGCCTTTGAGGTCAAATTCATAAAATGCTCTTTGAACCCAAGGTCCATAGGTTTAGTACCTATGTTTTCTTCTACGCAGTTTATTGTTTCAGGTCTTATGTTTAGGTCTTTGATCCATTTTGATTTAATTTTGGTATATGGTGACAGACAGCAGTCTAGTTTCATTCTTTTGCACATGGCCTTCCAATTCTCCCAGCACCATTTATTAAAGAGCCTGTCTTTTCTCCATTGTATGTTTTTGGCTTTGTCAAAAATTATCTGTCCATATTTATGTGGGTTTATTTCTGGGTTTTCAATTCTATTCCATTGGTCTGTGTGCCTGTTTTCTGCCAATACTATGTTGTTTTGATTATTGTAGCCCTGTAGTACAAGCTAAAGTCAGGGAGTGTGATACCTCCAGCATTATTCTTTTTTCTTAGGATTGCTTTGGCTCTTTGGGGTCTTTTGTGGGTCCAGACAAATCTGATGAGTTTTTGTTCTATTTCTTTAAAAAATGCCATTGGGATTTTGATGGGGATTGCATTAAATTTGTATATTGCTTTGGGTAATATGACCATTTTTAACTATGTTGATTCTTCTGATCCATGAACATGGAATGTCTTTCCATTTCTTTTTGTCTTCTTCAATTTATTTTAAAAATGTCTTATAGTTTTCAGGTCTATCACATACTTGTTTAAGTTTTTTTCTAGGTATTTTATTCTTTTTGTTTCAATTGCAAAAGGAATTGTTTTATTTTTAATTTCTTCTGAGATTTCATTGTTAGTATATAGGAATGCAATGGACTTTTGTACGTTGATTTTGTAGCTGACAACTTTATTGTATTCATTTATGTTTCTAATAACTTTTTGGTGGAGTCTATAGTGTTTTCTATATATAGCATCATGTCATCTGCAAAAAGTGACAATTTAACTTCTTCATTCATAATTTGGATGTCTTTTATTTCTTTCTTTTGCCTGATTGCTCTGGCTAGGACTTCAAATATCATGTTGAAAAGCAGAGGTGATAGAGGACAGCCATGTCATATTCTTGAATGTAGAGCAAAGAGCTTCAATTTTTCACTATTAATTATGATATTAGCTGAGGGTTTGTCATATATGGTCTTTATTATGTCAAGGTATTTTCCTAGTATACCCATTTTATTAAGTGTTTTAATCATAAATGGATGTTGTAACTTGTCAAACACCTTTTTTGCATTTACTGATATAATCATATTATTTCTGTCCTCTATTTTGTTTATGTGATGTATCACGTTGATGATTTGTGTATGTTGAATGATCCTTGTGCCCCTGGGATGAACCCCACTTGGTCGTGATGAATAATCTTTTTAATGCCTTGTTGCATTTGATATTCTAGAATTTTGTTTAGGATTTTTGTGTCTGTATTCATCAGCAATATTGGTCTGTAATTTTCTTTTTTTGTATTATCCTTACCATGTTTTGGTATCAGGGTAATGTTGGTCTCATAAAATGAGTTAGGGAGTATTGTCTCTTCTTCAATTTTTAGAAGAGTTTGAGTAGGATTGGTATTGGATCCTCTTTGAATGTTTGGTAGAATTCACTAGTGAAGCCATCTGGTCCCGGACTTTTGCTTTTGGGAAGGTTTTGGATACTGATTAAATTATTTCCTTACTGGCGATCGGACTATCTAGATTTTCCAATTCTTCATGATTCAGTTAGTGATCTTTTTTTTAATGGAAGCAAATATTTAAAGTTGTTAGCTGTTTTCTTTTTCAATGAAAGTATACAAATATCGGTGACTGCATTTCCATGCCTTCTCCAGAACATGAAGGCCTAAATTAATCTCCAGGTGGCTGAAATTTTTCTAAAAGTGATTGAGTTTTGACACCAGGAGGAACAAGCAAGCATCCCTTAACTCTGAGATCCATGGCAGGAGGAGGATCAGGCGATAATGTGTTCCCTGTTCTAATGCTGCATCTATAACAGACTTCTGTATGAAAGCCTGGAAATTGAGAACATGCTTTAATTAGCTCCACAAGTTAGGACTCACTGAGAGCTCTATCTTTTCATTTTGAAACTTGCACTTAGTCTTAAACCACTCCTGACTGCATAACCACCACTGTAATCCAACCTACTTTTCCAGAAGTGATATTGCAATATCTTCTTTGAGAATGCAAAGCACGTTTCTCACACCACACCTTTGCTCTCAGTGTTTCTTTCACCAAGAATGTCCCCTCTACCTTCCAGTTAGTGAAATCCACCAGACTTTCCAGGTGGCGCCCATGGCTGCATTTCCTTCAAGATTGTGTAACTGCAAAGGGATTTTTCCCTCTCTGAATAGTGGAACAAATGCATGCCTAATGTCTATGGTGATTCACTGGTGCTTTATTGAATTGGTATTTAAGTCCACATTTGATTTAGCTTCCATACACATTCTCTTGGGTTTTTCTACTAGACTGTGTTCTCCCCCAGGGCAATTAGTCAGGATTTGTTAAGAGTTCTTTACTTCCCCAGCAAGTAGAGGAGCTATTCCTGGGCTGGAATGAATCCCAGCAAGGGGACTGATCCATTTTCAGGATGTCAGAGGCCTGGAGCTCTGGGTGCCAGGTGCTGGCTCAGAAAAGAGGAGCAGGTTCATTGGCTAGTGCTAAAAAGACTCGAGGCCCAACTGTATGCATCTTCTAATTGGCCCATAAATCTCAGTATCTTCAAGACAAAGCTTCCATCTCTTTATAGACTCCAACTCTCTCTCAAAGCTGCATGTGTCCTTTTTTATTTCTCTGGTCTCATTCTCCCAGGATAAAGGTGTAATGTGGCATTTGCAAGCACTGACTTAGGGGTTAGATTCCCTGGCCTTAAACTCCAGTGGTACCGCTACCAAGCTGTGTGAAGTCACACAACTATTCACTCACCATTTCTGTCTCCTAGTTTCTGCCTTTGTAAAACAAGAAAAACGGTAATATCTACCCATTTGAAAGCCGCTGTACTATAAGTATGCGCAACAAACCATGGATGTGCAAAAGGAAAGATTACTAACGGGGGGTTTGCGGGTGGCTCAGTTGGTTAGAGTGCAAGCTCTGGGCAACTGGGCTGCTGGTTCGATTCCCACATGGGCCAGTGAGCTGCACTCTCTACAACTAGAATGAAGTCAATGAGCTGCTGCTCAGCTCCCGGGTGGCCAGATGGCTCAGTTGGTTGGAGCACGGGCTCTCAACTACAAGGTTGCCAGTTCAACTCCTCGAGTCCCACAAGGGATGGTGGGCAGACCCCCTGCAACTAAGATTGTACATGGCACCTTGAGCTGAGCTGCCTCCCGGATGGGTCAGTTGGTTGGAGTGCGTCCTCTCAATCACAAGGTTGCCAGCTGGATTCCTCGACTCCCTCAAGGGATGGTGGCCTGCACCTCCTGCAACTAACAATGGCAACTGGACCTGGAGCTGAGCTGCGCCCTCCACAACTAAGACTGGAAGGACAACAACTTGAAGCTGAACAGCACCCTCCACAACTAAGATTGAAATGACAACAACTTGACTTGGAAAAGTCCTGGAAGTACACACAATGTTCCCCAATAAAGTCCTGTTCCCCTTCCCCAATAAAATCTTAAAAAAAAAAAAAAAAAAATTACTAACTATACTGGAGTTACTGAAGTCCTAAAGAAGTTATCATGGAGGAGCTGGTGCTCCAATTATTATTGTTGGTTATTGATTCAACATTAGGTTAAAGTACTTGGCACACTGTAAATGCAATGTGTTAAATATTATTATTATAACTATTAGTTTTTCCCCTGGTGCTAGAAAGAACTAGGAATAGGGGTGGGGCGATATCATTCACGGGCTGATTTGTCCAGGACCTGCACCCTGTTTTTGCTGGATTTTGGATTCCAGAGCCTCCTGTGAGCCTTTGTATCCACAGTGCCAACACAGTCCTGTACAGAAAGTAGGGGCAAAACATGCTTGTTAAATACATTTATTATTGATCAAAACAAACCAAACAATCAGATTACATAGATTTGGAACACTGGAGCCTACCTTCACACACATACACACACACACACACACACACACACACACACACACACACTTTGAATTTTATGAAAATCTGAAAAGACATGCTTTTACCGAGAACTTAATTAATTTCCTTAGATATCTGGTTATGAGAGATAAATAAAAACTGTCATCAGACTTGCACTATCAAAACTCACGAATTTCTGCAAACATTTTCATAGTTGAAAGTATTTGAGCAAATATCTTGACTTTTTGACTTAGAACATATGAAACGACTATATTTTCAGTTATTATAGCACAGAATTCTTTTAGTTTACTGAGTCTTTTTCTCCTGCATTTTGCTATTATGTGTGCTTTAATCTAGAAAGGTAGATCTAAATAGGTCTCATTCTTATAAACCATGAAGGCAAATGTAGACTATCTTTGAAAGCCTAGCACAGTTCTAGGCATATAGTTGGGGTTCTAGAAATATCTGTTTAAAAATATGCTATTTCACATACATACCATAGATACTATTTGGAAACCAAATAATTATAAAACATTAGGGTTGAGAGGAGTTTTATGTGTCATCTGATCCAAGTCCTTCATTTTATAGCTTAAAACTAGTAGCTTTGCAGTTATACAATGAAGGATTGACAAAACTTGTCAGTTTTGTCAGAGACTTACACTCAAGTCTCATGACCTGAATTCTAGCATTGTCTCCTTAAAACAATTTAAGTTGTGTGTGTAGAAACTGACGTATCAGAAAATGCTTGAAATTCAACATGATAGCGGCAGTACTGAAGGAATGTATGCCAGGTATTGAAGGGCAGAGGGAGGATTTCTTGCTCCATTGAGAGTGTGGAAATAAATGCAGCCGATCCTGTGTTCGTCACAAGAAGTGGCGCTAACGTTGCCTCTTAATGATTAGGAGTCTGATGGGTAGGGTGTTGGGGGATAGGGTAAAGGTGAGGTGGGTTGGAAGGACATTCTAGGCAAAAGGAATAGAAAGTGCTACGGTTTGGAAGCATAAAAGAACAAAGTGTAACAGAGAACAGCAGGCCAGAGAGTATTTCACATATGGAAGGAACTTTCTGGTGATTAAATTTCATATAACATTTTAAAGACTTTGATCTCTGTCACTAAAAAAGTGAACAGTGGCAGCCGGATGTCTCAGTTGGTTAGAGCCTGAGCTCTTAACAACAAAGTTGCCAGTTTGATTCCCACATGGGCCAGTGAACTACACCCTTCACAACTAGATTGAAAACAACAGCTTGAGCTTGGAGCTGAGCCACAGGTGGGTGACTGGTTGGGTCAGTGGCTGGAGCTTAATGCTCATAACACCAAGGTCGCAGGTTCTAAACCCACATGGGCTAGTGAGCTGTGCCCTCCACAACTAGATTGAAAACAATGACTTGACATCCTGGAAAAACACGCTTTTCCCCAATATTCTCCAATAATAATAATGATGAAAAAAAAACCTTAAAAAATAAAGTGAACAATTTTAAGAAAGAAAGCTTGATTATTAGGCTTGTACCATAGGGATTCTGTCTGCGGTGAATGAATTCTGCAAGGCCGGACTGCGGTTTAGGAAACACATCAGGGGCTCTTCAAATAATTCAGGAAAAGACAATGAGTGTGAAGGAAGGCAGTGGTAATGGGACTGGAAAGGAAAGTAGGTGTGAGAGGCCTTGGGAGACAGAGCTCACAGGTCACATATGAGAAGTGAGCAGTGAGGCAGAAGCTATGGGCCAGCATCATGCTCAGCTCCGTGTCTTAGAGGAGGAAGAAATTTTGAGAACAGTTGCTGAGCTTTGTGTGAAACGTATTTGGTTCAAGGTGTATATATGGATAGACTTCTCAAGTAAGGAATTCATACTTTTATCAGAAACTTGGGGGAAAAAATCTGGGTAGAAAAATAGTGATTTGGAAGTCTGGGTAGGGGATGTACATTTTTGAAGTGAACAGGTTAAAGCAATTAGAATAGATAAGTTAAGGGAGAAGGTAAAATCAAGAAGACAATTCATCATTACCTTTAGAAAATACCAATCTCCAAAGATGTAACAGAGGAAGGAGATACAAAACTAGGATATTCTAGATTATTAATAAAAATCATCAAAAATAAATATTTTGATACCTCAGGCTCAAAGTTTACATAATTCAATGATGAATATAAGTACAGTACTACAGTACTACATCCCATACTGGATACATGTTATGAAATACTATTATGTAAAGTAGCTTTTGAAAGGAGGCTCTTTTCTAGCAGTTCACAGTACTGCAATAAATTACATTTGAGGAATCATCTTCTAAAAACAATATCCCTGGTAATCATTAAGGTTTCATCTTAATTAAGCCAAGACCAAGCACAATGTTAGTGTTAAATATAGTTTGTATTTACATGTTTCCTTTCATATTATGTAACTTATATTTTGATACCCATTGATCTTAAATTATAATAGTGTAATGTGCTGTGCAACATTGTTCTCAATGGAAAAGCCTTAGCCTCTGTGGATTGGAAAACATACATCATGAAAGTTTCGTTGTAAAAATGGATTATTTGAGCAGTTTGGCAGTTGAATGATATTTTGATTGCCTCTTATTTTTATCATTTGATCATAACTTATACTTGATGTTATGCAGAGCCCATGTTAATTAGTAAAGATAGAAGATATTCCAGAGTCAACTCTTAAATCAGAATAAAATAAAATCATTTTTCAGATTATTGTTTAAAAACAATGCTATGGGCCACGTCCACAATTTATAATTGATTAGGCACATGTCAGTGCTATATTAAGCACATGTTGTTTAGAATGGCTTTACTCATTAAAATGTCATAGAACCTCATCAAGTTCCTCATATAATTATATGGCTTAAAATTAACCTCGCGGTCCCATGATCTGAAATCTTGCATCTTTTTTGACATGTTTCTCAAAAAGAAAGACAATTTGCAGATAATTTAATTTGGGAGTGATGTCAGGAACTAAGATTCAAAGACTCTTAAAAATTTTCCAATCAAGATTAAACTGCTCCAAAAGCTATTATAAATAAAAGATAAACCTTTGTTCTATTATTGGTAATTGGATAATTTAAACTGCCTCAATGATGACAAAAAAAAAATGAAAAGGAAAAAATGCTTTGGAAAGGTCTAGAGAGCAACATTTTAAACTCATTAAAATTTGTTCACAAAACTTTCTTAGTTTTTTTTTTTAAGCTTTAGCAAAATTTCAAGACATTCCTAGAATAGGCCAGATGATAGAAAAGGTATTGAAATAGAACAATCTCATAACTTACAACATAACACACATGATATATATTATTTTTATCATTTTCGAAAGTCAAGACATATGAAATGATTGGCAGGAGTCCTTTATCAGAAGAGAATCTCTTAGAACTAGAACTGAATACTTTTCTCCACACACAAACACTTTGGCTGCATAAAAGTATCCATGGAAACCCTTACCTATCAGAACTTCTAATATGCATATACAAGGTTATTTTATTGTACCTTTTATTCCAACAAAAAACGTGAATAGAATGGAAAGCACTGAACTACTAGAACCTCCGAGGCCTTACATAACAGTTTTAGACAAAAAAACAAAAAAAAACAAAAAAAACCCCATTATGTTTTTATAGTTTCTGTTTGTCACAAGACCAACTGAGTTTTCAGAATATGTTCATTAGTAGATACAATAGGGATTATTAGACCTCCTACTATACTTATGGAAACATTTATGATTTTATGTTTTTACTTAAGAGCCACAGTTGATGCATATCCAATTAAAAAAAAATTTTCATCATTTTTCATTCAAAGAAGACATGTAGTAAAAAAAGAATGGAAATTCCCTCCAAAGCCTCCTAAAGGGTAGTTTGCATCTGGGTAATGTGGGGAATGGAAGGCAGGAGCTAGAGACAGCTGATACCTCCAGAAAAGCCAAGGTCATGATATTTATTCAAAGAATTTCTGTATTGGCAAGTTCATGGAATGAAAGAACTGGCAGTAACTGAAGTTCACTTGAGTGAGAGCAAACAATGCCTAATTATTTGGCTTGCTATAGCAAGGGAGTCAGCCACCGTCACTTGTGTTTTGGCAGACATACGAAGGCAGGCAGAGGAATAGCAAAACTTTATAATGGGAAAAGGGAACCTGACTGGAGGCTGTTGTTGTGAGGAAGCTGGATGTCAGCTAATTGGAATCAGGGCATCCTATGAGATTGAGTAGGGGAGCATATTTGGCCTTCTGTTGGTCCTAAGTTGGAAGTAGGGACAAACATTATGGAAGCTGTCAGTTATGAATCAAGTGCTGACCATTTTGGGACAATTGCTCTAGGAATTGTGGTTTGGCTTCCTGGCCTGGTTGCTACAGATTGTGGGTCAGGGTTCTGGTTTTTATATGTGATCTGGCTATTGTCCGTTTATATATTCAGTCTCTCAGAAGCAAGGCTGTTTAGTGACTTCAGTAAGCAAAAAGGCTGAGTCCTAGAGCAGACATATAAAGAAAAGTAAACTGAGCACAGGAAAATGAGTAATAAGATAAAATGTCAGCAGAAAGAAGAGAAAACTAAAGAAATGGAAAGAAGTAATTGTGAACTGCTGTTTGGGAATAAGTGTAGAGGTGGGGCAAAGAAAAATCCAGAAGGAAACAGGTGAACAATCAGTCTTTTTGTGTCTCTCTTCTGAAAGGTGGTACCCCCATGTGCAACAATGGACTGAATACAGCAGACTCATGCATTTTAAATTAATTAAGAAATTTCAATTAAATGAAAATATCAAATATAAAGGCTGGGCAATTTAATGAAAGATAGAGCTTTTTGATATTTTAGTTGATATGTTTTAAAATTGTGAGACAGTGTTTGTGTAGCTGGGCTCTTCTTTCAAAACTACCTTAAATTATGTTTTCCAGGTTAGCCTTGGAAATCAAAATGGCTTTTGTGATGGGCACGTGGGTGAAAGAACAAGCATATCTATCATGGAGCATTCAATAGTCCTTTTCTGTTTCTACATCAGATCTTCTGCCCCAAATTCCCACAGATTTCTCTGCTCCTGTGGGTCTGCTTCATTCTCTGCTCCCAAACCCATCTGTGCTATACTGGCAGCTGAGAATTTGCATACTGTAATCTCTCTCTGATGTATGTTTCTAAAAACCTCAAAACATAAAAAATAACACTGGTTTATTCATTTGATTTTGGCATGTGAAAAGTTGCAATGTTATAAGTGATTCTGGAGTGGTGGGAAATTGAACAAGCACCAGAGGGGGCCTCGGGTCAAAGGTCAGAATGTGGGATGTGGTCCAGTGTGACGCCATCGACCATCAGTGGAGATGACGATAGAGCAGCACACTATACCTACTCAGTTCTATTCTCTGCTACAAGGAGCATAAAGTGATTCTTTTCATCGGGGACTTTTTAATTATTATTTTTTTTCATTTTGAAATAATTCTTTAGTTTTTTCAGGACTTTTGAGGATAACCTGGGTCTGCCTTATAAGTGATACATGAGCCATATGGGCAGTAAACCAATGGAGGGAATTAGCAATGAGAAATGCTATTTGGTTAATCATTCTCAATGTGATTTTTTTTCTCCTTAATTTACTCAATATTAGTAATTAGTAATGTTGCTTTTTACTCATCTCATAAAATTGGGTCTTGAATTTCAGGGCAATTTATGGTTCAAGGGGGCATTTCATTTATGCCCTTGTATCTATGTGTATTAAAGACTGTGCACACACAGACTCAGTCTTGCCATGCATTTTTTACATAAATCCTGACCAGGCTTGGGAGTGTAGGCAAATATTCTGACCAGCAGGTAGAGATGGAATTCGCCTGGCTCACAGAGGGCTTGAAGCAGTTTCCTGTTATATATATATTCACCAGCCATCAGTCTTCTTCTCAAACCTCACTTTATGACCAGATTTCTATTATGATTTCTTGATTGTCATACATGCTAAACCCCAACAGAATTTTGACTAGGGGCTCTGCTCCCCCTTATCATGTACTTAACTGTGGGAGGTGAAGGAGAACTCTGTCCTTCAAATCTCTGGCCACTGGATCACATCATGTTCAAACATAGCTCCCTGAAGCCATAATTCAGGCCCTCCCTGAGAGATGCCTACTGGCTTGCATATCCCAGTAATTTGGATCCCATGGCTACTAAAGCAGGTCTCAATTGAATGTGCAACTGATTTTCAATCAGCCATGAATGTGACCACACAGCTTCCCTTACACATGGATGGGGGTAAGTCCCTGGCTGGCACTGTCTGTTCACCATGGTCCCACTCATTCTTTTGCTTATCACTATTTTTCCTATTAGCCTATTGTAGAGAATTATCATAATATTTGTGTCCATGGGGAGACAAAGGCCATGTCTCAGGAAATGAGTGGAATGGCCATACACCATACACATATCATAGAGACAAGATTCTTAAAGATAAGAATGCAAATCTAGGCTCCAGCAGTGACAAGCTGTGATCTGAGACAAGTGATACCCAGGATCCTTTTTTTCAGCTGTCAAATATGAATTAGAATTCTTATATCTTCATGATTTTGTAAAGATTTAATGAGATAAGAAATGTAACATAAGGTAAAGATATGTAATGTACATAAAATATCTGGCACAGAATAACTAATGAGTACTGTTAGTTCTTTACCCCCTCTTATAGGAAAGAAGACCTTCTGAAATATATTCTTATTGACACATGCACATTCTTTTTAAGATTCTATTGCTACACTATACATGTATAGTTGATTTTCATTATTCACTGTAGTTATGGCCTGTAAAGTGTAGCAGATAATGAACTGTTACTCCCAGGAGAAATAAAGGGTTAAGTTTCTACAAGCCTCTAGTCACAACATTTTCATCAACAGGTCAAAACATAACCTTGTTTTATATGTATTTTTGTTTAAAGACACTTTATTTAATATATATTGTTAGTTCATTAACGTTGAACACACAGCTATAGCATTATAACTCATGCCTGAACAAAGCTTGTATTAACATGTGCATTTTCTCTGTAAGACATATTATATTCTCCTTGTGCTTAAGAACCCCGGTCAGAACTTCAGCAACATGGTGAGGGACATTTTAAATGGTGAAATTACCAACAGAAAGCAAAAAATGCAAACAAGTAGCACTAAATAGACTGCAAAAGGGACATTGTTTACAGCATGAGAGCTGAAACAAGAAGGCAGAGAGGGGCCTTATTTCACCTGTGCTGGGAACATGCGTGTGGGCCACTCAAGTTTTTTTACCACTCTGCACATATCCACAAGTGATTGCAAAACACCAACCGTGCATGCTGATTTTTGGGATTCCAAATAAATTTCAGTGTGTAGGCAAATTCACAAATGTGGAATCCACACATATTGAGGGTCTAATGCATTTGTAAATATATGGATACATATTATAAGACAGGTAAGTTTCCTTTTTGCTACTGAATGTACATGAATATTGCTGTCAACCAAAAGCATTTATACAACTGAATATCCACACTTCCATGATGGTATGCTTCTTTATGCCATTTCCCTGGCCGGACTCTGATTATCAGGAGAGCTATGGGTATACAATCAATAAAGTTGCACAGGACCCTATGCCCAGAAGGACCCCACACTTGGTTTAATGTTCAGCTGTCACCATCTTGAAGTTCTGCAGAGTTGTGAACAAGGAACTCCACATTTTCATTTTTCACTGCATCTTGTACATTATGCAGCTAGTTCTGCCTATGACAGCCCATTGAGGTCTAGCATCAGGAAAAAGGGGCTTTGGGATTCAGAAAGATTGAGGAATTCACAGATTAGAGGGAGCTGAGGAAAGAATTCTTTAAATCTGATACGAATTTCTGAACTCAATATCAAGCTGCATATATATACAGCTGATTAGAATGAACATAGCAAATGCTTTGAGAACTAATTTACAGTACTGGCCACTGGCCCCTGGGTGATGCAAATGAGAAGCCAAACAGAACAGCACCACCGACTTTCAAAACTAAACTGATACTGGAACCACAGCCCACAGAAGGTAGGTCAAAACTCACAGCTTGAATCTAACAAGGTTAATTGCTCGCTAAGACAAAACAATTCAAAATTCTCCACAAGATTTTGATAGAACCCGGAGTCTCGTAACACAATAGTCAAAATATTGAGGATGCAATAGGAAATTACTTAGCACATTAAAAGAAAAAAGAAAACAAAACAAAAAAACCCCGAGAATGTCAACAACCTTCATGGGAATGGACATGAACTATTGTGTGACTTTACTTGATTCAGGACACATATAACTGAATCTCTTAGGACTTTGTTACCATAACACTTAAATCATTCGGCAACAAATGTTTATTGAATGCCTAGCCCACCAAGAAAATCATATATTTTATTCAGATTTATTATCATTGATTCTTTAAATCTGTTACTCTCTGAAGGGTGGTACAACTTTCTTAAGATTCTGCCTTTGCTTAATTGAGAAATGCTGCAAATTGAGAATGGAGTTCTAAGTTTATTAAACTTGTCAATATTCAGAATACAGAGATATATTTTTTAATTCTTAGTAAGATAGTGTACAAAAGAGAGTTCCTCAGTTCCCAGAATGATCAAATGTGTTGGTTGCTAATATCTTTTTGGAAGAAAATTCCCTGAATTGCACTTTGTACCATTAAAGTCAATGTGATACAACTTACTACTTTACAATTGTACTCATTCCTGATTTTCTTTTCCTACTTCTCAAACTCCACCCAATAGGTACATATAGGTATATAATGAATGTTGGGCTTTACTGTTCTCTTCAATCTACCAGAAGCTTTTTGACCTAACTGTTGACTAGCTTTCTTTTCTGTGCTTTGGTCACTGATGCTCTTTTCCAGTGAAGGAAGGTATAATGTCCCTGGACTAATTTCTCTTTCTAAGCAATTTCATTGATTGCTTTTTCCTTTCTCTATTGACAAATCTGTTTCATCTTCTCTCGTTTTTCTTTTTACTTCTTTCATTCATTCCTCTTTGTTTTTTTTCTATTTTCTATTTGTGTTTGATGGCTCGGCTTTCGTAGTTCCTTATTGGCAAAGAAACCACACCTTTCCTACACAACTTGAACATTCCACCAGGTATATTCATTGAATAAATATTGAGGACCTAGTATGCACCACACTGGAGTGTACAACAGTGTCTGAAACAAAGACCCCTGTGTCTAGGAAGCTTACAATCTCCAAGTCTTTGTGATTTTCTGAGCTATTTTTATTGTTGGTCTTACCATGACATAGAAAGATAGTTTTCTTCATATTATCATTTGTTTAATTCACAGATTCTGTTCTTCCAGATGTTTGAAGCTACAAAGTGACATTGATGTGATAGAAAACATCAAACACTAGAGATTTTATATTAATAATGAAATGTAGTATTTACCTTATTGAAAAAATTCTAACCTTTTTCAAAGATTTCATTGAACTCAGATGTCCTTATAATTAAGTAATTGCTTAAACCTTTTATCTTCTTCACATAAATAAGTGGAACACAGAGATGAGACACATAAGCAGTAATAACTCCCCAATACCAATTTACCTCTCTTAGATTTTCCTTTGCATTTGAAGATAATTATAATGACCACTCGGATAAAAGTTATTTTATTTATAGAGGATTACTTCCTGCTGTGTTGAGTAACTACTATTTCGACTACCTTGTTTTCCTGAAAATAAGACCGGATCTTATATTAATTTTTCCTCCAAAAGATGCATTAGAGTTTATGTTCAGGGGATGTCATCCTGAAAAATCATGCTAGGGCTTATTTTCCGGTTAGGTCTTATTTTTGGGGAAACACAGTATTAAGTATTTCATTTTGCCCACAAGTGTAAGTAAAATATAAGGCATAGGGACTTATTTTTCCTGTATTTTTTTATTTGATGAAGCAATTATAAGAAGAAGACACTGCAGTATTAGAAAAGTAAAATCACAAAGTATCAGTAAAACCAAGATCTCCTATTAAGACTTTTATGCAAATGTTACAGATGAAAATGTTTTGTTAAACATTTAGCTGATGATCTGAAATGTGTTATCCATATAATGAATTGGTACTATCTTAATTAAGATGCATGGGTATTTAACTTTTTTTAGAATATTCTAGCATTCCAGACCATCAACATAAAACACTCTACAAGAGTAGAATCATTATTCATTTTTATTAAAACTGTCTAAATTTTTATTAAATTGAACCAAACCATGTGCAAGAACTGACTGCCGCCACATGGCACGGCAAAAATGAAAAGACTATTATTAGTGATCGATACAAAATGTGACTATACTCTTTTTAAGTTTCAAATTTTCTGTCCAGTAAAATAAAATTATGTTTGGGAACAGACATGCATTTCTAGTATTTTTCAGCCAAAATGGCTTGTAGTGATGATGAAGATATTCTTCTGCATGCAAAACAGTACATAGCATTTTCTTTAACTCAGAAGATAAATACCAAGGGCAAGAAAGTTAAGCAAAGGATATTAAAACGCAAACAAACTAAAATGAAAGCGCCAGCTTTCAACTTCTGCTTCAAAGCAGTAGTGGCCAAGTTTTAAAGTAGAAGCCAGCTTGGGTGTAATGGGAAAGAAAAATGAAATCTTCAAATGAGAAAAAACTAGAATTCTCTATGAGAACAAAGAATGCTTTTCTAGACTCTTGTGCAACTCTGCTAAACAAAATGTCGTCAAATAGCCTATATGTTTGATCAAAAAGAAAGTAGATCAATAGTCTATTAATAAAGAGTAACTAAGTTGGTTTTCATAACTACTATAGTAAACCGAATGTTTGGAAGGGGTTTACTCAATCAGGAGAATATACACTTGGCTCAGATTGGCTTTTGGTTCACAAGACAGCTGGAAATTTGTTTTAATTTTAATGTTGCCTCAGAATTTTCACATGTTCACTAGAATCTGAGGAGGGGACTGGAGTATTGATTACTACATATTTGCTTTAAATTCTTAAAGAATTTTGGCCTTGAGATTTACTGAGAAAGCCTAGAGATCCTCAGCTCATCACCTGTAGGTGTTTCTACACACAAACACTACGGACTTGAATGTTCTCACCTCTCTTTCCAGTGTTCCTTCCACAAAATTCCACAGAAATACTTCTCATGAGATGAGAATAACAAGAGAATGCTGGCTGCGGGTAATAGATAAGGAAACCTATCTGAAGAGACTAGTCATAAAGGGTAGGACCAGGAAGTTTGATTAGACGAAAACAGCTAAATCATGTAAGTTGAACAGGATGGTGATGGTTAGCAAAAGTTAAAATTAACTGAAAATAAATGTGTAAGCAAAAGCTTGTCTTTCAAAAGTGCTTCAGGCTTGGCCAGTAGTCAATTGCTCTCAGGGAAGTGTATGCTAAAGATATAAAAGATGACCTAAATAAATGGGAGAGATATACTGTGTTCATACGTTGCTAAACTCAGTATCATTAAGAAGTCAGTTCTCTACAAATTGATCAACAGATTCAATGCAATTCTGGTCAACATCTCAGCAAGGTTTTATTGTTTTTACTATATAAATTCACAAGATAATTCCAAAAATTCAATGGAAATTCAAAGGACCTCGATCAGCCAAAACATCTTTGAAAAAAAAAATAATTGGAGGACTAACACCAACTAATTTTAAGATTCATTATGAAGCTGCAGTATTTAAGACAATGTAATATCTATTAGGGTCAAGACAAACAAATAGATTGATGGACTAGAATACATGTATGAATATGTATGAAAAACTGACGACAGAGGTGCAAAGACAATTCAATGGAGAAAGTATACTCTTTTCAACAAATGGTGCTGGGACAATTGGATATCCGTATGCAAACAATGACAACAAAGACCAAAACTTTGAACAAACCTCACAAGATATAAAGACATTAACTGAAAATTTATCACAGTCCTAAATGTAAAACCTAAAGTTATCAAATTTATAGAAGAAAACCTAGTAAGAAAATCTCTATGAACTCAGGTTAGGCAAAGCGTTCTTAGATCCAACACCAAAACCACGATTCATAAAAGAACAAACAGATAAATTGGACTTCATCAAAATTAAAAACTTCTACTCTTTGAGAGACACTGTTAAGCAAATGAAAAGACAATCTACAGATTAAGATAAAATATCTGCAAGTTATATATTTGATAAAGTACTTAGATCCAGAATATGTAAAGAACTCTCAAAACCCAGTAATAAGAAAACAATCCAATAAAAATGTGGGCAAACAATTTGTATATATACTTCCAAAAATAAGATCCATGGGTGCAAAATAAACACACAAAAATAGGTTCAACATCATTTTTCATTAAAAAAATGAAAAATTAAAACTACAGTGAGATATTTCTACATTTCAAAGAAATGCTTAAAATAAAAAAGACTCACCATAACAGGTGCTGCTGGCAAGGATACAGAGGGACTGGAGCTCTCTTACAATGCTGTTGGGAATATAAAAATCATAATTTCAATACCATATATGAGTGACACAACCCATGTTCTTTAAAAGAATATTTAAAAGTTCACTAAACACTTATCATGTGATATAACCATTCCACTCCTAGGTATTTGCTCAAAAGAAGTGAAAGCATGTGTTTATTCAAAGACTTGTACATGAATATTCATATCAACTTTATTTGAAAACAACTCAAATTTCCATCCACAGGTAAGTGAATAAACAAATAGTGGTATACCCATACAAGGGAAAACCACTCAAGAGTTAACATGAATGAGCTTTGAATGCTGTCAAGTGTTTTTATTTTTTTCTGTGTCTATTGCCATTATCACATGATTTTTCTTCTTTAGCCTATTAATATAATGGATTTCATTTTAAATGTTTAACCAGTTTTATATACCTGGAATAAACCTCACTTTGTATGGTGTGTAATTCTTGCTATACATTACTGATTTACCAGTATTGTTTTAATTGGCTAGTCTTTTGACAAGGATTTTTCCATTTATATTCATGAGAGGTGTTGGTCTATAGTTTTCCTTTCTTGTAATATCTTCATTTGGTCTTATTTCTGGGGTAATGCTGGCCTCAATGAATGAGTTAGGAAGTGTTCCCTCTGTTACTCTTTTTTGGAAAAGTTTGTGGAACACCGGTATATTTCTTTCTTAAATTTTTGGTAGAATTTACCAGTGAAAGCTTCTGGGTAGTGTGAGGCATATGAGAATACTCTGTACTACCTTTGTAACTTTTCTATAAATCTAAAATATTATAAAATAAAACCTTCATAAAGAATATAGATTCAGAATGTTACCCCATAAAATTATATCTCCGTGTATCTGTCTACATAGTACTTGCTATTTGTATGTATGTGTGTTGTGATGTGTAGAATGGTGTTCACATATTAAAGATAATTATTTCAGGGTTGAGTATTTGAATTTTTTAAAATTTTCTTCTTTTTGTTTTCATTATAATTTTTATCAAAATAATAATGTGCCAAAATAGTAGAGGGTAGCTGCTAACTGCCAATTGTGAGGAATCACGTAGTGAAGTGAATTAAGTTCTTAGTTTATTACCCATTACGTATATGGACTCTTGGAATGATAATTACCATTACTTGTTGCAAGCACTTTATGTCATGACCTTTGATAACCTCTCCAGTCAATTAATCATCATTCCCCACCCCAAAATTGATGCTTCAGTATACCATACCAAACACAGTGTGTGGTGATTAAGAGTTTAAACTATCTGGTCCAATATGTTCAGAATTATAGCTCAGCTCTGCTACTGTGAGCCCACAGGCAAGTTCTTTAACCTCTCAAGGCCTCAGTCACCCCATTGGCAAAATGGAAATTATTAATATTATCTGCCTTGTAGGGTTATTATAGGATTGAATGAATCTCTGCATCTAACATAATTTTAGCCCTTAATAAAGATAGATTTTACAACTGCTACCATCACCACCACTGCCTCCACTATCACTACGACCACTGTTGCTACTCCTACTAATACTATTGCCACTACACAACCTTTTTCCTCATTGACGCAGGCCTCTTTGCTTAGAATATTCATGTCTTTATTTTCCCAGTCCACTATTCTATTTACTTTTCTAGTGGTATGCTGGTACGCTGGTACGCTGGTACATGTTACCAACTGATCCTAAGAAAAACAAAAACACTCTCTGATTTGTAAAGGTGGCCAATTCCCATGGTATAAATACTTTCCCCACAGCTGATTGATTTCAAGTTACCAATATGACATCTTTGAAAGTTGGGAAAAGAAGCAGTAGTACCATTATATGGCATTGCTACCATACAGATTCATTAGATGTAAACAACCTCAAGAGTATAGATAACAGGAAAACAAAGTAATAATTAAGAAGTGATGAGTTTTGAATATTTATTACCTCTATATGCAACATAATTTAGTTATTACTTTGTACAACTTTATTTTTAACAAAGACTATGTTTAACCATGAGTTTGCAAAATTCCTAAAAATTTAATAGTCAACTCTCATGAGCCAGTACTAGTCAACTCTACTATCCTGCTGGACTTAACTAATTTTGACTTACTAATTGATTCTCACCTTATAATCTTAGCTCAGACATTACCTTCTCTAGGTAGCTTTTACTGACTGACAAAATGGGTCACTGAATGAAAAATCCTTATAACAAAATACCTATGGCTTGTAATAGTTTTGTTTAGAATACAAAATTTAAGTCTGAGTTATCCTCCTATATTATTAAATATTTGTACTTTTATCCCCCAAACACTGTCCTTCCAAATTTTACATAATTTTTTTAGTAAAAATATATTTTATATTGAATAAATATAAATTGGCAGTTATAAAACAGTCATGGGATGTAAAATACATCATAGGAAATATAGTCAATAATGTGATAATTATGTATGGTGTCAGGGTGTCAGGGTATACTAGACTCATTGGGGGGAATCACTTCATAAGTCATATAAATGTCTAACCAGTATACTATATACTTGAAACCAATATATTGAATGTAATAAATACAAATAAAAAACATTAAACAATATAGTTTATATAAAGTATATAAAAATGTAAAACATTAGAAATTATACATACAGATTTCAGAAAATAATACTCCTGTAAAAATGTGAGCTACTTCTAGAATGGAGTATACATTTAATAATTATATTTTCCAAATCAGCCCACCTCATCTAAGTTTGGCACCTTTTATTTGTCTTCCTATTCCAAAGAGTTTTAGTATTTGAGGGATGGTGAACACTTTGCTGAAGGCCACATCTCCAAACAGCTACTCTGCACACTTCTGTGACCCTCCCTCTATGGCCGTCCAAGCTCAGGAGGTAATGGCTTCCAGCTGTTGCTAGCCCCAGGGTACTGCATTGTCCCCTGGTGATTTCCCTGAACTCCGCTCACATTTTTGTAAATATCAAATTACCTAAACTTGGTTTGCCATCTTTTCCTTGCAGGGCCCTGACTAATACATTATCTTGGTCAGGCTTTTAAAAAAAATATGACTGTTATGTTATCCTTGTAAAAGTAATGGGGAAAATAGTGTTCACTCTGAAAAGTGAAATCAGAAACTGAATTCTCTGGTTTTCACTTTATGCTTTTATTATCATGTGATTTCTTTTTTAAACCACAGACTATAAAGAAAACATTAAATGCATCTGAAAGCTTTTTATAGCTTTCTTTCTCACCCATGAAAACTTTTTGCCTATTACCATCTGTTTTAATATTTACTAAACTCTTGGACAAAATGATAGTTATTTTTACTTACACTTTTTTGATCAATAGTGAGATTCAACAGTTTGTATCACTAAGGTTTCTTTAAGAAACAGATTCTGTCTATCTTAAATAAAGAAATGGGGGATTGTTGGAAGGACACTGGGTAGCTCATGGACCATCAAGATGGAAAGGCAGCATGAATGAAGTTGTACGCATGCTATCCTTCTTCGAAGTTGCTGCCTTCAAGTGATTTGGCTTCAATTAGTTTTCATCCCTATATGTCTCCACTGAGGATAAGAATTCCTGGGCAAGCGTCTCTGGTTGGAGGTCACAGGATACACACTGTAGTCAAGAGTACATGATTCACTGTCGCTGGCTCTAACAGAATCACAGGAAGTGGGGGATGCAGCTCCACAATGAAGACAGCAGTGCTCACCCCAGTTTTTCATGATTTTGAACATTTGTGTTATTTCCTTTGGAAATAGGCTATACAAGTTTTGAGACTGTTTTTCTAATGGAATGTTGGACCTGGTTTAAACTGGTTTATTTGAGGTTTTTGTATTTTAAGGTTATTAGCAACCTGGTAATTTGTTATAAATATTTTTCCTATTGTGTCAATTATTTTAGCTTCGTTTTTCATGTTTTTAATGTAAAGGATGTTGAATCTATATGTTGTTAAACATTCATTTTTGTTTTCAAGTTTTAAAATCTTTGCTCTAACTGGAATTAATTTTGGTTTACAATATAAGATAGAGATTTACTTTAGTTTTTCCTAAATGGTAAGCTAATTGTCTCAGTTTCACTTACTAAATAATTTCCCACTGGTGTGAATGCCACCTTTGATATACTAAATTTTTTCGTATTTAGTTAGATCTGTTTCTGAAATTTCTGTTCTGTTACAAATATGCCTTTTCGATTATGGCTTTTTCATTCATGATTTCCACATTGTTAAATTATTGTGGCTTTATAATGTATTCTAAATATATGACAGGATAAACACCTCTTCTAATACTCCTTTTACGAAATTTTCCTGGCTGTTGTCATTTTTCCAGATTAACTTTAGTATAATTTGCTCAAGTTCCCAATATCTTACTTCAATTTATTTTGTTACATTAAATATTGTTATCAATTTGAAAAGAATGAAAATAAATATGAAATATGCAGAAAAAGTATGTTTTCCTATTTATTTAAAAACATGTTTCACAGAAAACTTTTGTATTTTTCTGTATATAGTATATTTTCATGCCTTACATTATTACTTTTAAAATATTCTTATTGATATCATGGATGGAAGTTTTCCATATTTCCAAAAAGGGTTATTACTAATATACAGGAGATTTTTTCAATTAATTTATACTCTTCTATTAGCTAAAATAGATTTTAGTCAATTTCATTGTTTATTTCCAAATATATTCTTGTTTGAATCAGTTAGTCAGAGAATAAGCTATTTGATTAATATTTTCAATATACTTTTATGGAATTTTATATAGTAATGATATCCATTCTGCTTTTTATCTGAGCATATGCCTACTTTCTCTCCTCTTCCCCTCTCATGATCTCTCATTTATTTGTGTATTCATGTCTTTCTTCCTGTCTTTTTTTTTATTAGCCCTGATGAAATTTCTTTATTCTACTCATATTTTATAAAACTGGTTCTTAGATTTATTATGGATTCTCTTCTTTCTTTGCTTTCCATCTATCAATTTTCAATTTTATCTTTAGTTTCTTTATTCTGCTGTATTGTATTTATTTTTTACTTTTAAAATGTTTTTGAGTTGAAAGCTTTCTAATTCACTAATTTTAATCCTTTTTTTATTTTTATAAAACATTTAACTCTATGAATTCTCATCCAAGTAGAACTTTTACTGTTTCATATGTTTTGTGATATATTTAATACCACATAATTTATGATCAGCATGATATTTCTGTCCTAATATCTAAGATACTTTATGTGCTTTTGTGGTGGTGGTTGTTTTCTTTGTTATAGAATTTCAATTCCATAATATTTCTAGGTATTGCTCCCTTTCCATTAAACCTGCCTTATGTTAAATGAGCTATTTAATTTCAGCTCTTATTCAAACTCAATATTTTCTCTCTGCTTTTCATATTATGCTTTATTTCTTGATGATACTGATGAGTTGTATTTTGATAGTCCCAGAAATTGTCCGTTAAACACAAATACAGAACTAGAAGCCAAAATGTAATCCTTAAGTATAAATTTCAAATCTAAACAAATTCACAAGTTTTTCTGTGGTTGAGGATGATGTTTTCTTTCCTCTTTTCTCATTAAGAAAATAGAGTTAACTGAGGGTATTTATTTTTCTTCTCACAAAAATCTCACAAGCCTAAATATTTAGCAGACTTTATTTGCAACTTATAGATGACCCCTTAGTTTACTTACTCAAAGTTTTTCCTGAGGTTATGTTGAAAATGTTATACTAATTTTCATCTAACTAATAAAATGTAAGATATCTGAGTCATTGACAGAAAAATACTTAACTTTCTAAATTTACATGTAAACAAATATTTTATTAAAAAACACAGAACACAATATTAGAATTACCATAATTAAAAAATATTTTATAATACTTAATGTATTAGAAACAAATGAATTTGCTTCTAGTTTTTTGTCTTGTCAATACCTTTTTGCCATGATGAAGCCTGTTGAATTTCTAGTACATTGTTTATCCCATGTTTTTGAACTTTAAATGTGGTTACAAACCTTCCTGTTATCATTATTTTGAGCGTAGAAAAATCCAAAACTTGAATTGCATAATCTTATTTTATTAACTTAATATTAAAACAAATGCATATAGAGACAATCAGTTATAATTTTCCATGGACTGGGTTAATACTCTCTAAATGAGAAGAGATAAATAAATTTATTGCATATATGCACATCAAAATCACAGTGTTTCTGAGTGTAGTAAAGTAACTAATGGGAATAAAACCTTTAAACAGTTAAAAAGATTGAGGTTTTGTGAGGAATGCTAGATTCTGCTCTGGCTACACTTTATTAGCCACAGTTGGTAACTTTTGCTGAAAATTCATGAGGTTGTTTTTTTTTTTTCCCCCTTGTAGCTTTGTAAGAGTTCCTGTTCTTGCCCTTTTAATAATTAATGCAGAGAGAGTATTTTATTTATGAGCAAGATATTTGTTCACTGCCTTGAGGGCTAAGGAATAGAACACTGGGTATTTTAAAGATTTAGTTAAGAAATAAATACTTTCCCTACGTATATCTTTTATGCATTGTTTTAGCTTATTAATTTACATAATTATACTCCGTATTATCATGTAAACTGTTCATTGATTTCCTTTGAATTCTAGAAATAAATTTTTAAAATATCTTAAATTCAAAGAGCAGTTTTAATGTTGAATTTATACCTTTATCCAGTTGACAGCCCAAAAGCTTAATAATTGGTAGGTTTCAAGATGTCCTTGTAAGACAGAAAGTTGTAGATCAACATTATTCCATGTTAACAAATTTCATGAGTAATTTAACTTGCTGCCTATTATAAAAAATAATGATGAATGTCAGTACATTGGATATTTTACTTTGCATTATATACTTGCTCATAGTCTGGAAAACAGATACATATAATTTGATTTAACTTTATCTTACTCACTAGAAATGAGTTAATCAGAAATGCACCAGCTTAGATAATCACAATTAGACCAAAGTTTATGGTCATGTTCCTCCTCTGATTCGAGAGTTCCCATCCAAGATGAAGCTTATTCATCTTCACATTCTTATAAAGCTCTCAATTCTTTCTTTGAATGTAAATATGTCTAAAAGGCTCAACTTCAAATACAGAAATTCCCTTAGAGGCTAACTCTAGGATCAACAGCAGATGTCTAAGCTTGTTACATTCTATACCAATACATGCTAACCATAGTTCGTCAAGTTTACTTTTTGAAAAATTTCAACTTATTTCTTCCTTAATTCAACTACAACAATGAGTGTTATTGTTGATGAAATGTATTCAGATCTATTTTGATACATTTGAACTCTTTACTAAAAATATTGTTATTGGATTTTTATGGAGTCTTTGCTTCATGAACCAACCATTTTCAAACCTTTATAGCATCACATGTCTTCATAGATCTTAACACAGCTTGTACTTATATAGTTCTTTTGTGATCGTTTAATTCATGTGTGTGTATTCTAATGGACCAAAAGCTACATGAGAAGACTTTTATTTTTATTTCTCACTATTACATTCCCAGCACCTTAAGCAGTGCTTGGATTCTAGTAGTCATTTGATAATTATTTGTTGACTCAATGAATGAATGCTTTGTGTTATTGCTTTTCCAAACCAGTATTTACATAGTTAACGTATATAGTAGTCTTCCCTTATCCACAGTTTTCACTTTCAGCAGTTTCAGTTACCCTCCCAGCTGTGGCCTAAAAATATTAAATGGAAAATTCCAGAAATAAACAAATTCATAAGTTACAAATTGTGTGCCATTCTGAGTAACATGATGAAGTCCTGTGCTGTCCCTCTCTATCAGACCCGGGACATGAATCGTCCCTTTGTCCAGGGTGTCCACACTGTACACACTCCCTGCCCATTAGTCCCTCAGTAGCTCAGTTATATGATTTCACTTCCATGGTATCGCAGTGCTTGTGTTCAAGTAACCCTTGTTTTACTTGATAATGGCCTCAAAGTGCAAGAGTAGTGATTCTGGCAACGAGGCCAAAAAGAAGCCATGAAGTGCTTCCTTTAAGTGAAAAGATATGCCTGTATAAGAAAAACAGTATATATCGGGTTAGGTACTATCCAAGGTTTCAGGCATGGCAGGGGGAGGTGTCTTGGAATGCATCCCCCAGGGATAAAGGGGGACTAATGTATTATCCTTGAAAATTTTGACACACTCTTCCCCCATATTTTGATGACAAATCTTTTAGTCACTATCACCTTTTTCAGAAATACTGTTTTCATCTAGTTATTATGATGCAAATCAAAGTCATCTGAATTTCCCAATTTGGAATGCACCAGAAAATGTTTTCCAGACAAGATTTTATGAGTCTCATAGAAAGGATATAAACACATATTTTTGCCCTACATTTTACTTAAGTGAAATTTTAGTACTGATTGCTTAATTACATATCTCAAAACATTCTGCATTTCATTTTTTTCTATGGGAAAATATCCAGCAATAAACAGAAGAGATTTTTTTTTGACTGCTTCTGTAATATATAATTAAGAGTTAATAAATTAGATATGCTGTTGTATTAGATTATAATTAAAAGGGACTCCACATTTTATGTAGAATTTGAATACATGTTTTATAATAGGATAAAATATCAGACATATTCCATTTTTTATCATAATGTTAAACACCAGAATTATTTGCATTTAAATTTTTAAAATTTTATTTCGGTCATTCTTCTATTTTTAAGGTCATGTGATTAAAATTGCTTTAGACAAGAATTAGAATTTTAGTTTGTGGAAAATATACTCTAAACTTTAAATTTAATGTCTTTGTACATTTTTATAAAATTTGGAAATAATCTACTTCCTAGTGTGGCAGACTATTTGGCAGTTCTTCACTTCCATGTCAGTTCCAAATCTATGCAGTAGTCCTCATCACCAGAATGGAAAAAACATTCTTCAGTTATGCCCTATAACATCTTCTCAGAGTCTTTGAGCTTTGTAAGTATATTCTAGTTTTAGTGAAGTGCTAAACTCAGTTATGGCATGGAAGGACATAGAGATGAGTTCTCTTTTTTCCAAACTTGAGGAATTCATATGCTCTGTAAAAAGTGACAAAATGGTTTTCTTCACTGATTCTGTCTTGAAAAAATATGGCTAAATATCCTTATAATGTTTTCAAGTGTGATGGAACGAGTGCTTTATTTTTCTTGATGAAAATGATTACCAGGTTACTAATTTTAACAAACTATTTGACTACCTTTGAAAAATGATAAATCCCAGAATGGGCCATTAAAGTGGTCCTGAGAGGATAAACCAGCTGGCATTTGAGAACTTCTGGGATGGGCCAGGTGGAGGATCACCTATAAGGTGCATATTACATGTCAACTTCAATTGAGTGTTGGTGGGTAGCTTTCTGGTTCAGAGCACTGAGAATTTTGAAGCTGTGTCAGGTTATCTATATCTGACATTGGTAAATGTGAGGGTGAGAGCCCTCCAAAGTATGCAGAAATAAAGACAGAAAAAAAACCCCAAAATATTCAGAAACTGCTGAAAGAAATTTCAGGTCCCTGTTTCCCTTGCGGATATCTAAAGTAGAAGCAACAATCTGACTCCTACCTGACCAGCATCTTGAGTAGGGGGCCCCAGCATTTCCTGAGTATTCTTATAGGCACTGAAGTTCGAGAGTTTACTTCTCTATTTACTTGGAAGAGACTTTCTCCAACTAGACTCCACATTAAAATCACCTAGGGAGCTTTAAAAATCTGATGCTAAGGTTCCATTCCAGACTAAATAAATCATCATCTTTGGGACGGAGGATCTGGCACTGGTATTTTTAAAAAAAAAACTCTCCAAGGTGGAGCCAAGATTGAGAATCATTGGAAATTTAATGTAATGGCAAAACCAGATGGTGACTGAGCACATCTACTTTTCTCTCTTCTCTCCCAAGTTCCCATTGGAATGTAGAAAAGTGTTTAAATAATATAATAATAATTATAATGATGATGATGATGATGATGATGATGATGATAATAATAATAATAATAATAATAATGTATACCAGTATACCAGTTCTGGAAAATAAGTGACATCAGAGATCCAAATATGGTAAGACATTTTATAAGACAAGAACCAATGGAATTCAATGCTAATGAAACCTAAGCAGAGGAAACCACAGAGCAAGATACCAGAGAGCTACAAACTCAGATTCAATCAATACAAAGACAAAATAATCATATTCTTAACAAATGGGATGGCTAGGTCCTCTAGTTCCTGTTTATTACATAAAGGGGCTATAAGCAGAGATGTGAAGAAAAGAACAGAATTACAGCTATTACAGAACTCTACTAAGCACACAGAAGAGGGGAGAGAGGAAAAGAGAGCCTATTGGGGAGAAGAGAGAAAACTACTTCTGCTTAGTAGTGAAATTGATTCAACTTTCCATTCCCAATGTGAAGGCCTCCTTACTATACCAAATATAGGGCACCCTGCTGTTCCCTCTGTATAGGGAAGTCTCCTCTCCACGTACCCTCTTCACTTACATGGAAGCTGAATGCAATGGTCCCATAAATTGAGCGGCATTGAGAGAAATGGAACCCTACAATTTTCCGAGTTGTGCTTAAAAAAGCAGTCCTTCTTATATTTCTATGAAGATCAATGGATAATCATACTTATTAGAAAGATTTCTTTCAGACAGTCAAAGTCTTAAACAGTAGAGGGCTTCACTGGAAGGGTTTTAGCTAGCTCATAGAATGAACAGGAAGTCTGGACAACCAGGCTCAGAGAATGGGCAAAAACCTCAGCATGCGGTGCATCAGGAACAGTCAGTGTAGGATGCTGTCACTAGTTCCACCTCCAATCAACATGTACCACCATAACACTAGATTTAACTCCACTGACACTGATGCAAATTATCACATGCACAATGAGAGAGCAGGAAGGAGAATTTGCTCCACCCAACCACAATCCTCTTTTGAGGTAGGTGAGTCCATTCTCCCTCCTATTTTGAGATTTCCTCTAGAGTCAAAATATGTTTAAAGGGAGGGAAGCCTAGAATTCAACGATGATCATAATCATAACCAACACCCATAAATGAGAACAAGATCAGAGCAAACAGAACAACTGACCTCAGAGGGGGAAATATGAATAATTTAGGGAAGAGAAGAGAACCTTCAGATATGGCTAATTAATGCATTTATAGATATTGGATAGAATTATCATCTATAATGCAAGCAAAAAGATACTACTATAAGGAAAAAAAATACAGAAGAGTGGTTCCCTGAATATCAGAGAAGTAACAATGTCTGAAATTAAAAAAAGAAAATGATGGCTGAATAAATCTAATGGACCAACTAACTAATAAAGTGAATATGCTTTCTGACCAAACTTGTGATCTGGAAAATAAAATAAATCTCCCAGAATTTATAGTACAAATAAAAGTTACTGAAAATTAAGGAAAAGGTAAGAGACTTTGAGATTAGATCCAGGGTTAGAAAAGGCAACTAAGTGGAGAATACAGACTAGAAAGGAAACAAAATAATAAATAAAATAAATAAGATTAAAAAATTCAAAGATCAATTCCTGATGTGTAGTAAACATATAACCTTTGGATTGAAAGAGCTCACCAAGAGTGTTGCAGAACTGATGACAAAACTACCTATATCTCATCAATTCCTGATGAAATTAGAACTAGAGAAAAAGAAATTTCTTAGAGCATCCAGAAAAAGTAAACAGCTTATCCACAAAACAAGAAGATCAGAATGATATCAGTTTTACCATAAGCAATGTTGGAAAATATAGAATACATTGAAGAAAGATTTCCAAAATTTTGAACCCAGATTTCCAATTAAGTGTAGAGGTAACCCAAAAACAATATTAAACATATAATATTTTAACCACTGAAACACCATATATGAAAAAAATACTTTAGGAAATATTCTAACAAAGTCAAGAAGGAATCAAAGAGGATGGCATAAAGTATATGAAACAGTAACAGCGAAGTATGACCCAGAGAATATAGAAAACTAAAATGTAAATTAAGAGAATCCCTTACTCCATAACACTTAGAAAGAACATTGCTCTTTAAGGAGAAAACTCAAAAAAAAAAAAAAAAAATGTGACAAGCTACTTTCAATCTTGTGTGATGTTTAGTGAATTGTCTTCAAGGTCATTGATTCTTTCCTTAGCTGTGTCCAGTTGACTGATAAGTCCATTGAAGGCATTCTTTATTTCTGTTTTTGATTTCTAGCATTTTCATATGGTTTTTCTTATAGTTTCCATCTTTCTGATGAAATCACCCATTTGATTTTGCATGTTGTCTACCTTTTCCATTATATATATTAACAGATTTTATGCTTGGAAATGAGCGCACCTTTCTTTCTGTTAAGGCTAGTGGTCCTCCATGTGGGATAATTTTGTCCCCTGGGGTCATGTGAAAATGTCTGGAGATATTTTTGATTGTCACAGGTGGTGGCCAGGGGGCTGCAAATATCCTATAATGGATAGGACAGCCCCCAAACAAAGAATTATTCAGCACAGAATGTTGTGGAGTGGGGGTTAAAAAAGCTCTCGTTTAGAGTGAAAATTATCATTGTCCAGAAACAGAAAAATTGATCTGAAGGACTGTCACCCAGAATAGACAGTGAAAGAAAGGGTGTGGGGTTTTTGTCAGCCTGGGACCTCATTCCAATATGAATCTACCACAAATCCAATTATCTTGATCAACGATTTAGTCAAGACAGGATTTAGTATAGCCTATTTTCTAAATAAAAACTGATTTGAAATAACCACCAATGTATTAGCCAGACAGGGAGATGGAAAGAAAGGCTATGGATGTAAGTCAAATACCATTTACATTTTAATAACAACCTATGATCACAAATACAAATACTCTAAAGATTTTCTTTAAATGTGTGACTTCTTGTGAAGTTTATATTCACAATGTAATTTGACTTTTTCTTTCAAACTCAGGTTAACTTCTTTAAAGAGTTTCCTCAGCTATGTCAGAAACACCTGGACCTCAAGGAAAAAAAAAAAACAAAACTGACTTCCACACAGCCATCATTTGAAAATTCAGATTCTGAACTTCCAGACCTCACACACTGTAAAGTAACTGCATGGCGAAGCAATTAAGCTTTTTTTTTTTTTTTTTTTTTTTTTTTTGGCCCACTGATAAGAGATTTGAATGCTCAGCTTTCATTCATATCCCCTCCTCATTCCTGCTCAAGGTATCTATATGGCTTGGCCCTTGGCCTGTCAAGAAGTCAGCATTTTCATAAATCATAAATTAGGTAAAAAACAAAACATGAAACAAAACAAAGCTCTTGTAGTTTGGACTGTTGCTAATGCTCTTCTCCCTTAAGTAATTTTCATAAGTAGCATCCCTATGATAAGGAGTGTGGCCTTATTTGTAGACCCATGCAGTTTGCCTAATTGTGACTACTTGAAAAAAAAGAGAGAAATCAACATTTAATAAGTATCTGCTGTCTATCTGTCTCTGTGCAAGGCACCATATATAGTAGATATCTCAGTCCTGACCACACGCTGGAAGGTGCAGAATGATACTCCTATTTTACATATTTACAGAACTGAGGTCCTTAGGGAATTAATGTCTTGTCCAAGCTTACTCAGCCATGAGCAGATGATCTGGAATTTACACCCAAAGGATATACTCTTTAAAGGAGTTTTTTGTCATTGTGGGAATAAGAAGATGAGAGAAATCTTTATTCTAGTTTTAGATATGGTAGAAGATGACTTTTAAGGAAGAACGACATGGAAATTCAGGAAGCTAGTAAGCAGGGCTTTGTGAAATAGAGGATTCTGTTCATATTTGTTGTTGTTGTTTGTTTATTTGCTTAGATATGTAACATAAGGGCAATGTCTAGTTAAGGTTTTTTGCTTGGTATTAAGGCTCATTGTATACACCTAACAGACTCAGAAGATTTTTTAGTTGCAATGATCCCTAATAGGACATGCTACATCACAGCATCACAGATATTTTAGTTGGCATGGTCCATAGTGATTATCTAGCCCAGACTTTCTCATTTCGCAGATGAGGAGACTGAAACCCAGAAACAGAAGATGGAGGAGTTGTTAAAGATGTGATATGTGCCAGATGCAAATAGCCACATTATGGGCACAAATACTTCAAGACAAATATAAGAATAAAATTCAAGTATTATAAGAATAAAATTCAAGTATGTATCTAAATTCCCAATTTTTCTCTTCATCCTAATTCAATGCTTCACAGAAAACAGGTTAATATTAATATCACCTTATACTTGCATAAAACTATCATTGTCAGATTGTTTTCAATATCTTATCTCATTCAAACTTCATAATCACTAATTATATAAGATAGGGCAAGCATATTTATGCTTGTTTACTGATGGAAAATACTGAACATCATAGAAGTTGAATGTCTTGCCAAAAATAGTATAACCAGTAAGTATCAAGGGAAGGAATAGAACCTCGGTGTTTGGGATCCTAATTCAGTAAATCCCAAACATAATATCCTCAGCTTTGTTCTACTCAGGGACAGCAGGGCAGGAGGCAGAAAATAAGGACTAGCTAGAGACCCGGCTTCTGGCTTCTAGGCTAAATTGTGCCACTAATTTTGTGTGTAACAAATACTCCCTCTTTTGTAATATTTCCTTATTTGCAAAATGTGGGAATCAGATTAGATGGTATCTAAACTCTATTCTCAAATATTAGTCCTATTAATATTTACTGTGTTTCCCCCAAAATAAGACCTAGCCAGACAATCAGCTCTAATGAATCTTTGGAGCAAAAATTAATATAAAACCCACTCTTGTTTTACTATAAGGTCTTTTATAAAATATAAGACCCAGTCTTTTATTAATTTTTGATTCAAAAGATGCATTAGAGCTGATTGTACGGCTAGGTGTTATTTTGGGGGAAACATGGTGGTCATGTGACTTCAAGAATATATGAAAAATCATAACTAAATTAAGTAAAACACTTGCTTAGGTTTACCAAATGTTTATGAATTTTAGATCAGTCTATATTTTATAAAAATTTTCTAGAGATTGGTTGCACAACAATGTGAATATATTTAAACACTATAGAACTGTATACTTAAAAGTAGGTAAGATGGTAAATTTCCTAGTACAACATTCATGAATCATACTGAAATCTGTGGCATCAAAAAAAGTCAAATATTATCTAGGTTACTAATTTAGAGAGCTACAGAAACTTTAAGAATGGATCAGGGAACCTGTAATCATAAAAATTTGGAAAAGAGGAAATTTGAAGCACTGAGCATACTTAAAAACTCTATCTGGTAAGAGAAAACAGAATCATTATTGCAACAAAAGGCATCTCTCCACAAGAAATAAGGCCTTTTATTAAAATATCTAAACACCAAGGTGAGTGATGACATCTTCTTTTTCAAGATAATATTATTTATTCATCTGTTTTGATTGATGTAGGTCGAGTCTTTCCAAAAGTAAAGACAGAATGAAGGATCTCTTATAGTTTTTTTCTAATCCTGTGTTTATAGCTCTAAAAAAGGCATTGCTGACACTTGGCCAATAGTAACTCTCTAAATTCATGAATCTTTTAAATATAGGTAAGTTTTTAGGCAATAATATAGACATGGTTGAAAGCCTTAGGCCCTATGTACTCAAGAGAAAATTGCATCCCATGAATTTTTAATAAATTAAATAGTACTATTTCTGGGAAGAAATAAGGTATGCTAAATAAGAGTGACAGGAATTCCAAGGGGAAGGGCTGAAAAAAGACAGTGTTTGGCACTTTCATCTTTCAATGAAGTTGGAGGGAAACTTGTAGAAATTAATAATACCAGTGCCAGATTTTATTTCATAAAACTGGGGAAATTTCTGATTTGTGTTTTTTGAATAAATGTACATCATAATTTGGAAGACCTATGTGCAAATATTTAATTAATATAAATCATTGCTATTCTATTTCAATCAAATATTCAGAGTATGGTTCATGAAACACAGATTGTGTTTTACAAACTAATTGTACCACATATCAGATATGCTAGATTGTCAGGGTGAAATAGAGTTGAAAAGATTTCAAATGGAGAAGTGGACACAGAATCAGGGTCTTCTACCAAGACAGAGAGAGATGATAAGGAAAAATATAAAGGGTTATTTTCCTCTTCTCTAGTCTCCATCTCTACCTCCCCCCTTTTTCCTCCTCCTCCAACACCAACCCCTACCATCCTTTTGGTATAATTCCTACTCATATTATATTAATCTTTCAAATCCAGCCTCAGAGCCACTATGAATATTATTTTAAATAGGAAAAAAATTTTAAAAATGTATTCTACTCTCTGAATTTAAATATGTTTTAAAATACGAAAGAGTGAGAGAACGATAGAGCGAGAAAGAGAAACTCCCCTGTAAAATCAAAGGTTTACCAGAGACCTGAAGCAGCTTGGTGTGGGGGGAGGGGAAGGAGACAGGCAAAGGTGCAGGGACAGGTTCATTACGTGAACTCATAAATAATTCACGAGTGCTTTTAATTCTGGAAACTTTAGGAAAAGTGGTTTCAGCTAGAGCCATCTTACCTTAGTTGAGACAAACAAAACAAATTATGATAACTAGCCTTCTTTGAAAATATTTGGGTTCAGGGTCTGAGAGGGGGTTTCTGTAAGAAGCTAGATCACCTAGAACACCATCACTGGCAGACACTCAACAGGGCAAAACTTCATAAGGGAGGCACACTTATCAGGAGGACTGAGGGAAAATTGGGACTTTTTCCGTGGAAAATTGTTGATAGAACTTGAGGTAACTGAGGTCTTTTTTGATGACTAGTATATGTCTCAATAAATGGAAATATTACTGGCGCCAAAGGGCGTTAGCCACTCCTCAGAAAAGATCATGAAGAGTACACTTCAGGATTAAGAAATCTTTGGTACAATCAGGCCATGATTTATACCTTCCAAGTTTCTTGATAGAAGGTACACAGATTTTACCTAGATGTTGTAATTATTTAAGTTATTCTTCTTTTCTTCAGACAAGCCAGAATTTATTTTTTTCACCTTTTTTGAGGTATAATTGGAAAACAAAATTTGAAGATATATAAAGTGCACTTTGTTAAGAACTGATATACGTACGATACATTGTGAAAGGATTCCACCCATGTAGGTCACTAACACATCCATCATCTCATATGTTTATCTTTTTGTTTGTTTGTTTGTGTTTTTGGTGAGAACATTTAAGTTCTACTCTCAGCAAATTTCAATTATACAACACAGTGTTACATTATTCTTTATTATTCCAGAGAGATGGATATATAAATCATTAATACTTTGCTATTATTTTGATAAAAAACATTTTCACTTAGGGAAAAAATGACCAGTTAAGAGTAACCAACCATTCCTGATTTGCTCAGGACTGAGGAGTTTCCTCAAATATAAAACTTTCAGTTCTAAAACCAGGACAGTCTTGGGCAAACCAGGACAGTTGGCACCCTGCTACCCAATCTAAGGGGCAAAAAAAGAAAAACAAAGTATATGATATCTTGATCCTTCATTTGATCTTTATTGAGTACTTAGAAACAAATGCTACACAGGATACATGAATATGTAAATTGACTCTCACAAGTGAAATACACAGGTGGGCAACACTGGGGCATCTACAGGTATCCTATTCCCCCACCTAAGAACATTCATATTCAGATTTTTTAAAAAGGTGGGACAAACAAAACTGTGGCACACTGTGATCCTCCACTCAGCAGTTCTGACTTGCTGTTTCAGACCCTGTTCTAGATGTTAAGGATTCAAAGATAAAGTGGACCTTAACACACTCTGCCCTCAAAACTTTTACCATCTGGTGATCTAGAATATAAGAGACCACGTCTACTGGGTTTTGAAAAGCACCTGAGTTTCAAGCAAGAATTGATCTGTATAAGTCAGGAGACTTACATCCTACTCTACGTTTTTCTATTAGTTAACTGTATGGCTTTACTTAAATCATTTGATTTCCCTGGTTCTCAATTTCTGCAACTCTAAAACAAAATTGTTGAAATAGACTATCCTCAAGCCTCTTTAAATGTATGTTTCTACGGACAGTCACCTCAAATATAATTCTAAGGGATAAGGTCTGCCAAAAAAATTTATCATGAAGGATAACCAATATATATTCTCAGGTCATGCTAATGGCAGAAGACATTCTTCAGCAATTAAAAAAAAACTAGCACTCTGAAGAAAAGTGAGAATTCATTCCTAAAAATAAGAAGTGCTTTGGCTTTCAGTGGTGTCCTGAGGTCAGCCCATTCTGTGCATCTCTTCCCAACTCCATGTTCAATACTTAGTGTTCAACAATGTAAAAGACTATTGCTCCCTCTCAGCTCTTTAAAATACTGGTATATACGATTATTAGTAGAAAAAGGTAACACTGAATTGTGGAATTTGTAACATACATAGTGTAAACATACGCCATCTAAAATGATGGGGAGGGGTTAAATCAAGGTAGATAGTTGCAAGGTTTCCACATTTTTACATGAGGCAGAATAATAACTGTGTAAACTGTGAAAATTTAGGAATGTATATTGTAATATACAAAGCAACCACTAAAAATAATGCAAAACTGTAAAGCTAAAAAGTCAATAGAAAAAATTAAAATAGAATTTAAAAAAATATTCAGTTAAATCCAAGAAAGAGCAGGAAAAGGAAGGATAGAGAAACAAAAATAGATTTGAAAAATAGAAAAGAAAAAGAAAAGAAATTGTAGCTCTTAAGCCAAAAATATTAAAAATTGCATTAAATGTTAATGATCTAAACACTCCAGTTAAACAGTAGAGGTGGTCAGAATGAACTTTAAAAAATTTAAAAATCAAGGCCCCACGGTATAATCTAAAAGAAATACACTTTAAACATAAAGCAGA